>NW_026046421.1:55000-61515 GCF_023864275.1 Schistocerca cancellata | reverse complement strand
TCAGTGTAGCGCGCGTGCGGCCCAGAACATCTAAGGGCATCACAGACCTGTTATTGCTCAATCTCGTGCGGCTAGAAGCCGCCTGTCCCTCTAAGAAGAAAAGTAATCGCTGACAGCACGAAGGATGTCACGCGACTAGTTAGCAGGCTAGAGTCTCGTTCGTTATCGGAATTAACCAGACAAATCGCTCCACCAACTAAGAACGGCCATGCACCACCACCCACCGAATCAAGAAAGAGCTATCAATCTGTCAATCCTTCCGGTGTCCGGGCCTGGTGAGGTTTCCCGTGTTGAGTCAAATTAAGCCGCAGGCTCCACTCCTGGTGGTGCCCTTCCGTCAATTCCTTTAAGTTTCAGCTTTGCAACCATACTTCCCCGGAACCCAAAAGCTTTGGTTTCCCGGAGGCTGCCCGCCGAGTCATCGGAGGAACTGCGGCGGATCGCTGGCTGGCATCGTTTATGGTTAGAACTAGGGCGGTATCTGATCGCCTTCGAACCTCTAACTTTCGTTCTTGATTAATGAAAACATACTTGGCAAATGCTTTCGCTTCTGTTCGTCTTGCGACGATCCAAGAATTTCACCTCTAACGTCGCAATACGAATGCCCCCGCCTGTCCCTATTAATCATTACCTCGGGTTCCGAAAACCAACAAAATAGAACCGAGGTCCTATTCCATTATTCCATGCACACAGTATTCAGGCGGGCTTGCCTGCTTTAAGCACTCTAATTTGTTCAAAGTAAACGTGCCGGCCCACCCAGACACTCAATAAAGAGCACCTTGGTAGGATTTCAACGGGGTCCGCCTCGGGACGCACGAACACGCACGAGGCGGTCGCACGCCTTCGGCTCGCCCCACCGGCAGGACGTCCCACGATACATGCCAGTTAAACACCGACGGGCGGTGAACCAACAGCGTGGGACACAAATCCAACTACGAGCTTTTTAACCGCAACAACTTTAATATACGCTATTGGAGCTGGAATTACCGCGGCTGCTGGCACCAGACTTGCCCTCCAATAGATACTCGTTAAAGGATTTAAAGTGTACTCATTCCGATTACGGGGCCTCGGATGAGTCCCGTATCGTTATTTTTCGTCACTACCTCCCCGTGCCGGGAGTGGGTAATTTGCGCGCCTGCTGCCTTCCTTGGATGTGGTAGCCGTTTCTCAGGCTCCCTCTCCGGAATCGAACCCTGATTCCCCGTTACCCGTTACAACCATGGTAGGCGCAGAACCTACCATCGACAGTTGATAAGGCAGACATTTGAAAGATGCGTCGCCGGTACGAGGACCGTGCGATCAGCCCAAAGTTATTCAGAGTCACCAAGGCAAACGGACCGGACGAGCCGACCGATTGGTTTTGATCTAATAAAAGCGTCCCTTCCATCTCTGGTCGGGACTCTGTTTGCATGTATTAGCTCTAGAATTACCACAGTTATCCAAGTAACGTGGGTACGATCTAAGGAACCATAACTGATTTAATGAGCCATTCGCGGTTTCACCTTAATGCGGCTTGTACTGAGACATGCATGGCTTAATCTTTGAGACAAGCATATGACTACTGGCAGGATCAACCAGGGAGCTGCGTCAACTAGAGCTGAGCAGCCGGCCGCCCGGGAGTGTGTCCCAGGGGCCCGCGCGAACACGCAAGCGTCCGCTCAATTATTCTGCAAACAGGAGGAGGCTGAGCTCCCCTGCACAATACACCTCGAAACCCTCTCAGGTCCCGGCGGCGCGCAGCGCCGTCCTAAGTACTTGGTCGGGTTCGAGAGAGGCGCAATCGCCCGGAGTTAGGCGAGTAGACGCTTTAGGTGCGACCACCCGTGCTCCCAACTGAGCTTGCCGCTGCCGACAGAGGCCCGGGAGCGTGCTGTCGTGGCATTGCCGGCGGGAGACAACACGCGCCACCTACGGTGACCGGCAGCTCCAACGCCAGCGCCACAGAAGGGCAAAGGCCCCACGTGGGTGCCGAAGCGAACTCTCCCAGCACAGCGCACGTGCCAACACGTCTGCACAACTGCGATACAAACCACCAGCGAGAACCGCTGGGGCGACCGAGCAGCAGACGGCGTCGCGGCGCCGAGTGCCGGGCGGCGGCGCATCCTCAACGCACACAGTCCTCAGTCGGACCAGCACACTGCAGATGTCCACCGCGCTTCGCACCGGGCCCGCGAGGACCCACTTTGGCCGCCCGGCGCCGCGCGCAGGGTGCCCCGGCGCGCAGCTGCGCCGCCTGCCGCGTCCGTCGGCCGGCGCGCCTGCCACTGGGCGCCCCCACCAGCCGGCTGTAGCGCGTGCGCCCACGCACCGCGCGGCCAGCACGCCGGGCGGCCCCCCCTCACCGGCCGGGGACGGTCCCACCCAGCCACCGCCGCGTATCGCTTCACACACAGATTTGCCCTTACTGATTTACCTCCAGCAACAACAACCGCACCACAATGGGTTTACCAGTTGTTCATTTGCGTAACGTCACCAGCAAACGTAGACGTCCATCCCAGTTTGCAAATGCAACGATTATTGCATACCTGTCTGTTAGGTGTCACGACACACTACGTCTGCCCACATACACGCAACAAAATGTGCACGACTAGAGAACACGTGGGAGGTGGCCCCCTACGTATGCGATGTCCATTACGAGACCGACTGTCAACCAGCATCTGTACCATGTCGCAGATGTGGAACGCGGTGCACCATGCTATCACACTGTGTGAGAAGAGACGACTACGTTTGAATACACGCGCCACTACATCAACAGACGGCTCATGCTGATCGCCATCCAGGGCGTCCGTTAATCCCACACGTCTCTATGGCGTACCACACTGCAATGTAGCTGTTATGGGGAGACGGCACGTGGCTGAGTGCACAACATTTGGACCGTATGGTTCGCTGTTGTTGGGCGCAGTCGTTGTACGGTCACACATGTGCCACAGCGTATCATGCAGTACATACGGACCTATGTGCAGTACAATGTGAGGGTTAAGCTTACGACATCAGCGGACAGTGGACACAGGCCGTACCACGACGTAGACTGAGCGCTTCGACATGCGAATGCCAGTGAACAGCTGCGAAGGGCATTGAACACGCAAGCACCTGAACGACCAGCGTGCGAAGGCAGGGGGGAGGGTGGGGGCGATGTACATCCTGCAGTCGTCCACATTACAGTGTACAGCGGGAGCATGTAAAAAGTAAGCAACACTTGCGAAGTGTTGAACATGAAACGATACACAAGAGGGTGGGCGGTGCGAGTAGCGAACTATATTCAGAGGGTTGTGGTTAGACAACACTGGATTAATGTAACGTGTCATATGCCAATTACAGAGCAGGTTAAGGCACAACTTGGGTTAGGTTAAGGCACAACGTGGGTTAGGTTAAGGCACAACGTGGGTTAGGTTAAGGCACAACTTGGGTTAGGTTAAGGCACAACGTGGGTTAGGTTAAGGCACAACGTGGGTTAGGTTAAGGCACAACGTGGGTTAGGTTAAGGCACAACGTGGGTTAGGTTAAGGCACAACGTGGGTTAGGTTAAGGCACAACGTGGGTTAGGTTAAGGCACAACTTGGGTTAGGTTAAGGCACAACGTGGGTTAGGTTAAGGCACAACGTGGGTTAGGTTAAGGCACAACGTGGGTTAGGTTAAGGCACAACGTGGGTTAGGTTAAGGCACAACGTGGGTTAGGTTAAGGCACAACGTGGGTTAGGTTAAGGCACAACGTGGGTTAGGTTAAGGCACAACGTGGGTTAGGTTAAGGCACAACGTGGGTTAGGTTAAGGCACAACGTGGGTTAGGTTAAGGCACAACGTGGGTTAGGTTAAGGCACAACGTGGGTTAGGTTAAGGCACAACGTGGGTTAGGTTAAGGCACAACGTGGGTTAGGTTAAGGCACAACGTGGGTTAGGTTAAGGCACAACGTGGGTTAGGTTAAGGCACAACGTGGGTTAGGTTAAGGCACAACGTGGGTTAGGTTAAGGCACAACTTGGGTTAGGTTAAGGCACAACTTGGGTTAGGTTAAGGCACAACTTGGGTTAGGTTAAGGCACAACTTGGGTTAGGTTAAGGCACAACTTGGGTTAGGTTAAGGCACAACTTGGGTTAGGTTAAGGCACAACTTGGGTTAGGTTAAGGCACAACTTGGGTTAGGTTAAGGCACAACTTGGGTTAGGTTAAGGCACAACTTGGGTTAGGTTAAGGCACAACGTGGGTTAGGTTAAGGCACAACGTGGGTTAGGTTAAGGCACAACGTGGGTTAGGTTAAGGCACAACGTGGGTTAGGTTAAGGCACAACGTGGGTTAGGTTAAGGCACAACGTGGGTTAGGTTAAGGCACAACGTGGGTTAGGTTAAGGCACAACGTGGGTTAGGTTAAGGCACAACGTGGGTTAGGTTAAGGCACAACGTGGGTTAGGTTAAGGCACAACGTGGGTTAGGTTAAGGCACAACGTGGGTTAGGTTAAGGCACAACGTGGGTTAGGTTAAGGCACAACGTGGGTTAGGTTAAGGCACAACGTGGGTTAGGTTAAGGCACAACGTGGGTTAGGTTAAGGCACAACGTGGGTTAGGTTAAGGCACAACGTGGGTTAGGTTAAGGCACAACGTGGGTTAGGTTAAGGCACAACGTGGGTTAGGTTAAGGCACAACGTGGGTTAGGTTAAGGCACAACGTGGGTTAGGTTAAGGCACAACTTGGGTTAGGTTAAGGCACAACGTGGGTTAGGTTAAGGCACAACTTGGGTTAGGTTAAGGCACAACTTGGGTTAGGTTAAGGCACAACTTGGGTTAGGTTAAGGCACAACTTGGGTTAGGTTAAGGCACAACTTGGGTTAGGTTAAGGCACAACTTGGGTTAGGTTAAGGCACAACTTGGGTTAGGTTAAGGCACAACTTGGGTTAGGTTAAGGCACAACTTGGGTTAGGTTAAGGCACAACGTGGGTTAGGTTAAGGCACAACGTGGGTTAGGTTAAGGCACAACGTGGGTTAGGTTAAGGCACAACGTGGGTTAGGTTAAGGCACAACGTGGGTTAGGTTAAGGCACAACGTGGGTTAGGTTAAGGCACAACGTGGGTTAGGTTAAGGCACAACGTGGGTTAGGTTAAGGCACAACGTGGGTTAGGTTAAGGCACAACGTGGGTTAGGTTAAGGCACAACGTGGGTTAGGTTAAGGCACAACGTGGGTTAGGTTAAGGCACAACGTGGGTTAGGTTAAGGCACAACGTGGGTTAGGTTAAGGCACAACGTGGGTTAGGTTAAGGCACAACGTGGGTTAGGTTAAGGTAGAAATTGCGTTACATTGCGGTACAAATTGCGTTACATTGCGGTACAAATTGCGTTACATTGCGGTACAAATTGCGTTACATTGCGGTACAAATTGCGTTACATTGCGGTACAAATTGCGTTACATTGCGGTACAAATTGCGTTACATTGCGGTACAAATTGCGTTACATTGCGGTACACATTGCGTTACACATTGCGTTACACATTGCGGTACACATTGCGTTACACATTGCGGTACACATTGCGTTACACATTGCGGTACACATTGCGGTACACATTGCGGTACACATTGCGTTACACATTGCGTTACACATTGCGTTACACATTGCGTTACACATTGCGGTACACATTGCGGTACATTGCGGTACACATTGCGGTACATTGCGGTACACATTGCGTTACATTGCGGTACACATTGCGTTACATTGCGGTACACATTGCGTTACATTGCGGTACAAATTGCGTTACGAATTTGGTTAAGTTAAGGTGCAAAATGGGTTAGGTTAAGGTGCGAAATGGGTTGGATTACAGTACACAACGTGGTAAGAGAGTGTGTTGGGGGGGGGGGGGGGGCCGAGGTTCGTTGGTAGTGATCATTGTAAGTGAATGTCTGAGGCAGCTTCAGTATGTCACAGCAGTTATGTCTCGTCAGGATGCGCTTTTCGCTCGTGACTGGAGGCGCGCCGCGTCTGTGGTTGCGGCAAGGGAGCGGCAGACCTGTGTGATTCATTCCTGCCATTGTTTCTGTGCCGTAACAGGAGGCAGTGTGGTGGTGTTGGGTGCACCCCTGTGTAGGACATGTGTGGGTGTTGGTGGCTTATCTGAGCAATTGTGGATGTCGGACGGGTGGATATTCTATTTTAGAATTGGACCCCCTGGTGTGGTTATCATAGTGTGGATGGTGTACTGTGGCGGAGAGGATGCACCGGACGTTGGTCCATGCTGGTGCTTACATATTGTATCTGTGTCTGTTACAGGCAGAGAGTAATGTGTGATAGAGTGTCTCGCTGATGTGTGGTTCATATTGTGTGCACAGACTTACAGCATGTATAGGGACAGCGGGAATTTGGCATATTGGATATAACTCTTCGTGAAACGCAAGATATAGGGGTGGATTGCAACGTACGAGTGCGGGAAGAGTCCGCCGTTCATCCGCTGGAGTTGCGATTTCGGCGGTTGGGGTGGGGCACGTGCGGGTGCGGGTGGAGTGATTGTCGGTTGACTACTTCGTGCGACGCAGGCACTGGC
>NW_026046421.1:40000-47500 GCF_023864275.1 Schistocerca cancellata | reverse complement strand
TCGTTAAAGGATTTAAAGTGTACTCATTCCGATTACGGGGCCTCGGATGAGTCCCGTATCGTTATTTTTCGTCACTACCTCCCCGTGCCGGGAGTGGGTAATTTGCGCGCCTGCTGCCTTCCTTGGATGTGGTAGCCGTTTCTCAGGCTCCCTCTCCGGAATCGAACCCTGATTCCCCGTTACCCGTTACAACCATGGTAGGCGCAGAACCTACCATCGACAGTTGATAAGGCAGACATTTGAAAGATGCGTCGCCGGTACGAGGACCGTGCGATCAGCCCAAAGTTATTCAGAGTCACCAAGGCAAACGGACCGGACGAGCCGACCGATTGGTTTTGATCTAATAAAAGCGTCCCTTCCATCTCTGGTCGGGACTCTGTTTTTTTTTAAAAAAAAAAAAAAAAAAAAAAAAAAAAAAATCTTTATTACTCAAACAATAATATTTATACATCCAACCCACCACCTTATTACATTAGTGGGTCTAATTTTCTACTATTAGTTACAATTTGCAGCTAAATTACATTCTATGTTAAATTGTGAGCTACAGCTATATCTAAATACAATGGGCAGCTATACAATTAGTTATTTTGATTAAACTTCTAAAAGATTTTAATCTAACCTACATATTACTTCCTGCAGCGTCACAAATGTGTCAGCAATATATACAAACCTACTTATTTGCCTTGCCCATCGAGCTAATCCCGATGGGCGTGCCCCTGACACTGGGCAGGCCAGGATGTTAGTCGCTGCAGGTTTCTAAATCTAGATTTCTAAATCTAATTCCTACTAACTAATTCTAACCTACGTCATTTCCAGTGTAATGTCAATTCCGGGTTGTTCTTATTCCCCACCCCCCCTGTTCCCGCGCGTGGCGGATTCCAGACTAAAGGGTCGGCCTATCCACGCACAGGCGGAATGGGAGTAGGGCGTAGTTGTCGTAATTTGTGCTATTCAATCTTGTTCCCTCATATAGTCTCTTAACACCTTCTGTGATACCTCGTTGGCAAGTCTATTTATTATTTGAAAGGTGTCTTCTCGTCTTATTAGGTTGTAAGTGTCATGGTCAGGTAGTTGGTCTCGCAGCGTTGAAGCAACATCATTGAAGAGAGGGCACTCGTAAATCACATGATCGGGAGTGCCCTCCGGTTCACCACATTCACACGCGGGTGTGGCCCTTTTCCCAAACCGGCATAAGTATGCCGGGTAGGGTCCATGTCCAGTGAGAAAATGGATTAACCCTCTGCTAGGTTCGAAGTATTTCATCTTTAGCCGTTCCGTGATGCTTGGTAATAGCTCATGTGTCCTGCGCCCTGTTTCTTCAGTATCCCACAGTTCTTGCCATAATTGTATTCTTCTTCGCCGAATCTCGCCCTTGTCCCCAGCCCCGATACCTATGATTTCCTCTATTTTTGTTAAATTTCCCTTTTTACTCCAGAACCATGCAGCTTGCTCCCTGATTTTGATATCCAGGGGGCAAAGCCCCATTATGACTGTTAGTGCTCCTCCAGGTGTTGTTCGGTAAGCACCTACCGATCTAAGAATCATGTTCCTTTGAACCCTTCTCACTGTCATGGCGGGCACCACCCTCGTGAGCCTGTGTGCCCAGACTCCCGAGCCGTAACCCACTATCGATGTTAATATACTGTTGTGATAAAGTTTTATAAGGTGTGGTGGAAGATGAAATCTTCTATGTCCTATGGATATGAGGTTATTCAGTGTTTGGAGAGCTTTCTGGGTCACGGTTTCGATGTGTTTCCCAAAGTTCCACTTCTCATCAATGATGATGCCCAAGTATCGTGCGTCACGTCTCCTAAGAACCGGCGAGCGGTTGATTCGTACGGTCGGGTTGCGTAGTAACTGTCCCTTCAGTAGTAAGTAGGTGGACTTACTTGGTGACACCGTCATTTTGGTGTTTTGGCACCATAGCTGTAGTTTGTTTAAGGCAGTCTCTATTTTGGGTTCAATGTCTTCGCGGCTTCGGCCGCCAACCAGCAGGAGGAGGTCATCTGCATATGCTATCACCTCTAGCACTTCTTCGCCTTGTTGTAAGGTGTCTAACAAGGGCTCCATATGGATGTCCCAGAACAGGGGCCCTAGTACGGAACCCTGAGGACAACCCTTTGTTATAACTTTTCCAATTCTCTTGCTAGAGGATGATAGCCAGACCTCCCGTTCTTCACAATAGCTCCTCAGGCAACCATATAGCGGCCCTGGACACTCTTTCTCCCGCAAGCAGGAGAAGAGCGAAGGCCACCACAGGTTGTCAAAGGCGCCACTGATGTCAACCATAATGCCCACCACGTACTTATGTGGGGTAGAGCCACAGACCTCAGCAGCCAGGGCGATTGCATCAGATGTCGATCGCCCAGGCCTGAAGCCGAATTGCCTGTCGCTCACCCCACGCAGCACTCTATGTGCAGCCAGTCTGTCAGCTAGTAACTTCTCTAATATTTTCCCAAGTATGTTGATTAGACAGATAGGTCTGTAGGATTTTACGTTTGTAGGATCTTTATCTAACCCTTTCCGAATAATGACTACGTTTGCTGATTTCCACACCCTTGGAATTTTTTGCTGTATTAGACACTCATTGTATAGGTGAGTGAGTGGCGCAGTTAGCTGGGGGGCCAGAAACTGCACCACCTCAGCCACAATGCCGTCTGGCCCGGGAGCTTTTCCCCTTTTAAGTGCTTTTATGTGGGCAGCCACCTCTTCCTCCGAGAAGGGGTAGACTGCCGTATTATTGATGTATTCATTTTGGTTTTCTCGTCTTAACTGTTGTTGCTGGTCATTTTCCCCATCCGCGCTATCGTCAGGCAGCAGGGACCGGAGGAGGACCTCAGCAGTTTGCATGTATTAGCTCTAGAATTACCACAGTTATCCAAGTAACGTGGGTACGATCTAAGGAACCATAACTGATTTAATGAGCCATTCGCGGTTTCACCTTAATGCGGCTTGTACTGAGACATGCATGGCTTAATCTTTGAGACAAGCATATGACTACTGGCAGGATCAACCAGGGAGCTGCGTCAACTAGAGCTGAGCAGCCGGCCGCCCGGGAGTGTGTCCCAGGGGCCCGCGCGAACACGCAAGCGTCCGCTCAATTATTCTGCAAACAGGAGGAGGCTGAGCTCCCCTGCACAATACACCTCGAAACCCTCTCAGGTCCCGGCGGCGCGCAGCGCCGTCCTAAGTACTTGGTCGGGTTCGAGAGAGGCGCAATCGCCCGGAGTTAGGCGAGTAGACGCTTTAGGTGCGACCACCCGTGCTCCCAACTGAGCTTGCCGCTGCCGACAGAGGCCCGGGAGCGTGCTGTCGTGGCATTGCCGGCGGGAGACAACACGCGCCACCTACGGTGACCGGCAGCTCCAACGCCAGCGCCACAGAAGGGCAAAGGCCCCACGTGGGTGCCGAAGCGAACTCTCCCAGCACAGCGCACGTGCCAACACGTCTGCACAACTGCGATACAAACCACCAGCGAGAACCGCTGGGGCGACCGAGCAGCAGACGGCGTCGCGGCGCCGAGTGCCGGGCGGCGGCGCATCCTCAACGCACACAGTCCTCAGTCGGACCAGCACACTGCAGATGTCCACCGCGCTTCGCACCGGGCCCGCGAGGACCCACTTTGGCCGCCCGGCGCCGCGCGCAGGGTGCCCCGGCGCGCAGCTGCGCCGCCTGCCGCGTCCGTCGGCCGGCGCGCCTGCCACTGGGCGCCCCCACCAGCCGGCTGTAGCGCGTGCGCCCACGCACCGCGCGGCCAGCACGCCGGGCGGCCCCCCCTCACCGGCCGGGGACGGTCCCACCCAGCCACCGCCGCGTATCGCTTCACACACAGATTTGCCCTTACTGATTTACCTCCAGCAACAACAACCGCACCACAATGGGTTTACCAGTTGTTCATTTGCGTAACGTCACCAGCAAACGTAGACGTCCATCCCAGTTTGCAAATGCAACGATTATTGCATACCTGTCTGTTAGGTGTCACGACACACTACGTCTGCCCACATACACGCAACAAAATGTGCACGACTAGAGAACACGTGGGAGGTGGCCCCCTACGTATGCGATGTCCATTACGAGACCGACTGTCAACCAGCATCTGTACCATGTCGCAGATGTGGAACGCGGTGCACCATGCTATCACACTGTGTGAGAAGAGACGACTACGTTTGAATACACGCGCCACTACATCAACAGACGGCATCATGCTGATCGCCATCCAGGGCGTCCGTTAATCCCACACGTCTCTATTGCGTACCACACTGCAATGTAGCTGTTATGGGGAGACGGCACGTGGCTGAGTGCACAACATTTGGACCGTATGGTTCGCTGTTGTTGGGCGCAGTCGTTGTACGGTCACACATGTGCCACAGCGTATCATGCAGTACATACGGACCTATGTGCAGTACAATGTGAGGGTTAAGCTTACGACATCAGCGGACAGTGGACACAGAGCCGTACCACGACGTAGACTGAGCGCTTCGACATGCGAATGCCAGTGAACAGCTGCGAAGGGCATTGGAACACGCAAGCACCTGAACGACCAGCGTGCGAAGGCAGGGGGGAGGGATGTGGGGCGATGTACATCCTGCAGTCGTCCACATTTACAAGTGTACAGCGGGAGCATGTAAAAAGTAAGCAACACTTGCGAAGTGTTGAACATGAAAACGATACACAAGAGGGTGGGCGGTGCGAGTAGCGAACTATATTCAGAGGGTTGTGGTTAGACAACACTGGATTAATGTAACGTGGTCCATATGCCAATTACAGAGCAGGTTAAGGCACAACTTGGGTTAGGTTAAGGCACAACGTGGGTTAGGTTAAGGCACAACGTGGGTTAGGTTAAGGCACAACTTGGGGTAGGTTAAGGCACAACGTGGGTTAGGTTAAGGCACAACGTGGGTTAGGTTAAGGCACAACGTGGGTTAGGTTAAGGCACAACGTGGTTAGGTTAAGGCACAACGTGGGTTAGGTTAAGGCACAACGTGGGTTAGGTTAAGGCACAACTTGGGTTAGGTTAAGGCACGACGTGGGTTGGTTAAGGGCACAACGTGGGTTAGGGGTTAAGGCAACAACGTGGGTTAGGTTAAGGCACAACGTGGGTTAGGTTAAGGCACAACGTGGGTTAGGTAAGGCACAACGTGGGTTAGGTTAAGGCACAACGTGGGTTAGGTTAAGGACAACGTGGGTTAGGTTAAGGCACAACGTGGGTTAGGTTAAGGCACAACGTGGGTTAGGTTAAGGCACAACGTTGGTTAGGTTAAGGCACAACGTGGGTTAGGTTAAGGCACAACGTGGGTTAGGTAAGGCACAACGTGGGTTAGGTTAAGGCACAACGTGGGTTAGGTTAAGGCACAACGTGGGTTAGGTTAAGGCACAACGTGGGTTAGGTTAAGGCACAACGTGGGTTAGGTTAAGGCACAACTTGGGTTAGGGTTAAGGCACAACTTGGGTTAGGTAAGGCACAACTTGGGTTAGGTTAAGGCACAACTTGGTTAGGTTAAGGCACAACTTGGGTTAGGTTAAGGCACAACTTGGGTTAGGTTAAGGCACAACTTGGGTTAGGTTAAGGCACAACTTGGGTAGGTTAGGCACAACTTGGGTTAGGTTAAGCACAACTTGGGTTAGGTTAAGGCACAACTTGGGTTAGGGTTAAGGCACAACGTGGGTTAGGTTAAGGCACAACGTGGGTTAGGTTAAGGCACAACGTGGGTTAGGTTAAGGCACAACGTGGGTTAGGTTAAGGCACAACGTGGGTAGGTTAAGGCACAACGTGGGGTAGGTTAAGGCACAACGTGGGTTAGGTTAAGGCACAACGTGGGTTAGGTTAAGGCACAACGTGGGTTAGGTTAAGGCACAACGTGGGTTAGGTTAAGGCACAACGTGGGTTAGGTTAAGGCACAACGTGGGTTAGGTTAAGGCACAACGTGGGTTAGGTTAAGGCACAACGTGGGTTAGGTTAAGGCACAACGTGGGTTAGGTTAAGGCACAACGTGGGTTAGGTTAAGGCACAACGTGGGTTAGGTTAAGGCACAACGTGGGTTAGGTTAAGGCACAACGTGGGTTAGGTTAAGGCACAACGTGGGTTAGGTTAAGGCACAACGTGGGTTAGGTTAAGGCACAACTTGGGTTAGGTTAAGGCACAACGTGGGTTAGGTTAAGGCACAACTTGGGTTAGGTTAAGGCACAACTTGGGTTAGGTTAAGGCACAACTTGGGTTAGGTTAAGGCACAACTTGGGTTAGGTTAAGGCACAACTTGGGTTAGGTTAAGGCACAACTTGGGTTAGGTTAAGGCACAACTTGGGTTAGGTTAAGGCACAACTTGGGTTAGGTTAAGGCACAACTTGGGTTAGGTTAAGGCACAACGTGGGTTAGGTTAAGGCACAACGTGGGTTAGGTTAAGGCACAACGTGGGTTAGGTTAAGGCACAACGTGGGTTAGGTTAAGGCACAACGTGGGTTAGGTTAAGGCACAACGTGGGTTAGGTTAAGGCACAACGTGGGTTAGGTTAAGGCACAACGTGGGTTAGGTTAAGGCACAACGTGGGTTAGGTTAAGGCACAACGTGGGTTAGGTTAAGGCACAACGTGGGTTAGGTTAAGGCACAACGTGGGTTAGGTTAAGGCACAACGTGGGTTAGGTTAAGGCACAACGTGGGTTAGGTTAAGGCACAACGTGGGTTAGGTTAAGGTAGAAATTGCGTTACATTGCGGTACAAATTGCGTTACATTGCGGTACAAATTGCGTTACATTGCGGTACAAATTGCGTTACATTGCGGTACAAATTGCGTTACATTGCGGTACAAATTGCGTTACATTGCGGTACAAATTGCGTTACATTGCGGTACAAATTGCGTTACATTGCGGTACACATTGCGTTACACATTGCGTTACACATTGCGGTACACATTGCGTTACACATTGCGGTTACACATTGCGGTACACATTGCGTTACACATTGCGGTACACATTGCGTTACACATTGCGGTACACATTGCGGTACACATTGCGTTACACATTGCGTTACACATTGCGGTACACATTGCGGTACATTGCGGTACACATTGCGGTACATTGCGGTACACATTGCGTTACATTGCGGTACACATTGCGTTACATTGCGGTACACATTGCGTTACATTGCGGTACAAATTGCGTTACGAATTTGGTTAAGTTAAGGTGCAAAATGGGTTAGGTTAAGGTGCGAAATGGGTTGGATTACAGTACACAACGTGGTAAGAGAGTGTGTTGGGGGGGGGGGGGCCGAGGTTCGTTGGTAGTGATCATTGTAAGTGAATGTCTGAGGCAGCTTCAGTATGTCACAGCAGTTATGTCTCGTCAGGATGCGCTTTTCGCTCGTGACTGGAGGCGCGCCGCGTCTGTGGTTGCGGCAAGGGAGCGGCAGACCTGTGTGATTCATTCCTGCCATTGTTTCTGTGCCGTAACAGGAGGCAGTGTGGTGGTGTTGGGTGCACCCCTGTGTAGGACATGTGTGGGTGTTGG
>NW_026046421.1:27500-35000 GCF_023864275.1 Schistocerca cancellata | reverse complement strand
GACGGGAGCGATTATTCCGCCCGAGAGCATCCCGAGCCAACAGCGGCGCGGGTCCGGGGCCGGGCCAGGTAGGTCCGTCATCCGGGAAGAACCGCGCGCGCTTGCCGGGAGCCCGAGCGCCCAAAGGGGCGAATCGACTCCTCCAGATATACCGCCGAGCAGCCAGCCAGGACACCGGGGCTCTGCCCAACAGACGCGAACCGAGGCCCGCGGAAGGACAGGCTGCGCACCCGGGCCGTAGGCCGGCACCCAGCGGGTCGCGACGTCCTACTAGGGGAGAAGTGCGGCCCACCGCACACCGGAACGGCCCCACCCCGCGGCGAGTGGAAAGGCAACCGGACACGACCCCGCCGCGGATTGCTCCGCGCGGGCGGCCGGCCCCATCTGCCGAGGGCGGGAGCCAGTGGCCGGATGGGCGTGAATCTCACCCGTTCGACCTTTCGGACTTCTCACGTTTACCCCAGAACGGTTTCACGTACTTTTGAACTCTCTCTTCAAAGTTCTTTTCAACTTTCCCTCACGGTACTTGTTCGCTATCGGTCTCGTGGTCATATTTAGTCTCAGATGGAGTTTACCACCCACTTGGAGCTGCACTCTCAAGCAACCCGACTCGAAGGAGAGGTCCCGCCGACGCTCGCACCGGCCGCTACGGGCCTGGCACCCTCTACGGGCCGTGGCCTCATTCAAGTTGGACTTGGGCTCGGCGCGAGGCGTCGGGGTAGTGGACCCTCCCAAACACCACATGCCACGACAGGCGGCAGCCTGCGGGGTTCGGTGCTGGACTCTTCCCTGTTCGCTCGCCGCTACTGGGGGAATCCTTGTTAGTTTCTTTTCCTCCGCTTAGTAATATGCTTAAATTCAGCGGGTAGTCTCGCCTGCTCTGAGGTCGTTGTACGAGGTGTCGCACGCCACACCGCCAGCCGGCTGTGCACGCTACCGAGAAAGTACCGGTATGCGAACCGCCAGGCGACGGGCGCGCATCGCACGTTTAAGGAGACGCGGCCGGCCCCACAGGCGGCCACGACACTCCCAGGTCTCCGAAGGCGGGACAAACGCCGCGCGCTTCAGTATACGTAGCCGACCCTCAGCCAGACGTGGCCCGGGAACGGAATCCATGGACCGCAATGTGCGTTCGAAACGTCGATGTTCATGTGTCCTGCAGTTCACATGTCGACGCGCAATTTGCTGCGTTCTTCATCGACCCACGAGCCGAGTGATCCACCGTCCTGGGTGATCTTTTTTGTTTAGTTTCCACTGTCTCTTTCAAAACAGTTGCATAGGCGGGACTGAGGCGTTTGACGGCCCCTGTTCCAGCGTTCTGTGTCCAACGGCCTCACGGCCGATGGGCGTCGTACGGCTCCACACCGGAGCGGACAGGCACTCGGGCGAAAGTCATTCAAAACCGGCGCCAGGCGCCAGGTGCCGCAGGCCAGCCGCTCCAGAGCTTCAGCGCTCGTACCACACAACATTTTTCAGTTAGTTTTGAGAGGCACGCGTGGTTCCGCACGCGGCGCACGGCTGCTGCCGTACAGGTAGCGTGTTGCGCGACACGACACGCACATCGAAAGACATGCAGTCTAGTCGGTAATGATCCTTCCGCAGGTTCACCTACGGAAACCTTGTTACGACTTTTACTTCCTCTAAATGATCAAGTTTGGTCATCTTTCCGGTAGCATCGGCAACGACAGAGTCGATGCCGCGTACCAGTCCGAAGACCTCACTAAATCATTCAATCGGTAGTAGCGACGGGCGGTGTGTACAAAGGGCAGGGACGTAATCAACGCGAGCTTATGACTCGCGCTTACTGGGAATTCCTCGTTCATGGGGAACAATTGCAAGCCCCAATCCCTAGCACGAAGGAGGTTCAGCGGGTTACCCCGACCTTTCGGCCTAGGAAGACACGCTGATTCCTTCAGTGTAGCGCGCGTGCGGCCCAGAACATCTAAGGGCATCACAGACCTGTCATTGCTCAATCTCGTGCGGCTAGAAGCCGCCTGTCCCTCTAAGAAGAAAAGTAATCGCTGACAGCACGAAGGATGTCACGCGACTAGTTAGCAGGCTAGAGTCTCGTTCGTTATCGGAATTAACCAGACAAATCGCTCCACCAACTAAGAACGGCCATGCACCACCACCCACCGAATCAAGAAAGAGCTATCAATCTGTCAATCCTTCCGGTGTCCGGGCCTGGTGAGGTTTCCCGTGTTGAGTCAAATTAAGCCGCAGGCTCCACTCCTGGTGGTGCCCTTCCGTCAATTCCTTTAAGTTTCAGCTTTGCAACCATACTTCCCCCGGAACCCAAAAGCTTTGGTTTCCCGGAGGCTGCCCGCCGAGTCATCGGAGGAACTGCGGCGGATCGCTGGCTGGCATCGTTTATGGTTAGAACTAGGGCGGTATCTGATCGCCTTCGAACCTCTAACTTTCGTTCTTGATTAATGAAAACATACTTGGCAAATGCTTTCGCTTCTGTTCGTCTTGCGACGATCCAAGAATTTCACCTCTAACGTCGCAATACGAATGCCCCCGCCTGTCCCTATTAATCATTACCTCGGGTTCCGAAAACCAACAAAATAGAACCGAGGTCCTATTCCATTATTCCATGCACACAGTATTCAGGCGGGCTTGCCTGCTTTAAGCACTCTAATTTGTTCAAAGTAAACGTGCCGGCCCACCCAGACACTCAATAAAGAGCACCTTGGTAGGATTTCAACGGGGTCCGCCTCGGGACGCACGAACACGCACGAGGCGGTCGCACGCCTTCGGCTCGCCCCACCGGCAGGACGTCCCACGATACATGCCAGTTAAACACCGACGGGCGGTGAACCAACAGCGTGGGACACAAATCCAACTACGAGCTTTTTAACCGCAACAACTTTAATATACGCTATTGGAGCTGGAATTACCGCGGCTGCTGGCACCAGACTTGCCCTCCAATAGATACTCGTTAAAGGATTTAAAGTGTACTCATTCCGATTACGGGGCCTCGGATGAGTCCCGTATCGTTATTTTTCGTCACTACCTCCCCGTGCCGGGAGTGGGTAATTTGCGCGCCTGCTGCCTTCCTTGGATGTGGTAGCCGTTTCTCAGGCTCCCTCTCCGGAATCGAACCCTGATTCCCCGTTACCCGTTACAACCATGGTAGGCGCAGAACCTACCATCGACAGTTGATAAGGCAGACATTTGAAAGATGCGTCGCCGGTACGAGGACCGTGCGATCAGCCCAAAGTTATTCAGAGTCACCAAGGCAAACGGACCGGACGAGCCGACCGATTGGTTTTGATCTAATAAAAGCGTCCCTTCCATCTCTGGTCGGGACTCTGTTTGCATGTATTAGCTCTAGAATTACCACAGTTATCCAAGTAACGTGGGTACGATCTAAGGAACCATAACTGATTTAATGAGCCATTCGCGGTTTCACCTTAATGCGGCTTGTACTGAGACATGCATGGCTTAATCTTTGAGACAAGCATATGACTACTGGCAGGATCAACCAGGGAGCTGCGTCAACTAGAGCTGAGCAGCCGGCCGCCCGGGAGTGTGTCCCAGGGGCCCGCGCGAACACGCAAGCGTCCGCTCAATTATTCTGCAAACAGGAGGAGGCTGAGCTCCCCTGCACAATACACCTCGAAACCCTCTCAGGTCCCGGCGGCGCGCAGCGCCGTCCTAAGTACTTGGTCGGGTTCGAGAGAGGCGCAATCGCCCGGAGTTAGGCGAGTAGACGCTTTAGGTGCGACCACCCGTGCTCCCAACTGAGCTTGCCGCTGCCGACAGAGGCCCGGGAGCGTGCTGTCGTGGCATTGCCGGCGGGAGACAACACGCGCCACCTACGGTGACCGGCAGCTCCAACGCCAGCGCCACAGAAGGGCAAAGGCCCCACGTGGGTGCCGAAGCGAACTCTCCCAGCACAGCGCACGTGCCAACACGTCTGCACAACTGCGATACAAACCACCAGCGAGAACCGCTGGGGCGACCGAGCAGCAGACGGCGTCGCGGCGCCGAGTGCCGGGCGGCGGCGCATCCTCAACGCACACAGTCCTCAGTCGGACCAGCACACTGCAGATGTCCACCGCGCTTCGCACCGGGCCCGCGAGGACCCACTTTGGCCGCCCGGCGCCGCGCGCAGGGTGCCCCGGCGCGCAGCTGCGCCGCCTGCCGCGTCCGTCGGCCGGCGCGCCTGCCACTGGGCGCCCCCACCAGCCGGCTGTAGCGCGTGCGCCCACGCACCGCGCGGCCAGCACGCCGGGCGGCCCCCCCTCACCGGCCGGGGACGGTCCCACCCAGCCACCGCCGCGTATCGCTTCACACACAGATTTGCCCTTACTGATTTACCTCCAGCAACAACAACCGCACCACAATGGGTTTACCAGTTGTTCATTTGCGTAACGTCACCAGCAAACGTAGACGTCCATCCCAGTTTGCAAATGCAACGATTATTGCATACCTGTCTGTTAGGTGTCACGACACACTACGTCTGCCCACATACACGCAACAAAATGTGCACGACTAGAGAACACGTGGGAGGTGGCCCCCTACGTATGCGATGTCCATTACGAGACCGACTGTCAACCAGCATCTGTACCATGTCGCAGATGTGGAACGCGGTGCACCATGCTATCACACTGTGTGAGAAGAGACGACTACGTTTGAATACACGCGCCACTACATCAACAGACGGCTCATGCTGATCGCCATCCAGGGCGTCCGTTAATCCCACACGTCTCTATGGCGTACCACACTGCAATGTAGCTGTTATGGGGAGACGGCACGTGGCTGAGTGCACAACATTTGGACCGTATGGTTCGCTGTTGTTGGGCGCAGTCGTTGTACGGTCACACATGTGCCACAGCGTATCATGCAGTACATACGGACCTATGTGCAGTACAATGTGAGGGTTAAGCTTACGACATCAGCGGACAGTGGACACAGGCCGTACCACGACGTAGACTGAGCGCTTCGACATGCGAATGCCAGTGAACAGCTGCGAAGGGCATTGAACACGCAAGCACCTGAACGACCAGCGTGCGAAGGCAGGGGGGAGGGTGGGGGCGATGTACATCCTGCAGTCGTCCACATTACAGTGTACAGCGGGAGCATGTAAAAAGTAAGCAACACTTGCGAAGTGTTGAACATGAAACGATACACAAGAGGGTGGGCGGTGCGAGTAGCGAACTATATTCAGAGGGTTGTGGTTAGACAACACTGGATTAATGTAACGTGTCATATGCCAATTACAGAGCAGGTTAAGGCACAACTTGGGTTAGGTTAAGGCACAACGTGGGTTAGGTTAAGGCACAACTTGGGTTAGGTTAAGGCACAACGTGGGTTAGGTTAAGGCACAACGTGGGTTAGGTTAAGGCACAACGTGGGTTAGGTTAAGGCACAACGTGGGTTAGGTTAAGGCACAACGTGGGTTAGGTTAAGGCACAACGTGGGTTAGGTTAAGGCACAACGTGGGTTAGGTTAAGGCACAACGTGGGTTAGGTTAAGGCACAACGTGGGTTAGGTTAAGGCACAACGTGGGTTAGGTTAAGGCACAACGTGGGTTAGGTTAAGGCACAACGTGGGTTAGGTTAAGGCACAACGTGGGTTAGGTTAAGGCACAACGTGGGTTAGGTTAAGGCACAACGTGGGTTAGGTTAAGGCACAACGTGGGTTAGGTTAAGGCACAACGTGGGTTAGGTTAAGGCACAACGTGGGTTAGGTTAAGGCACAACTTGGGTTAGGTTAAGGCACAACTTGGGTTAGGTTAAGGCACAACTTGGGTTAGGTTAAGGCACAACTTGGGTTAGGTTAAGGCACAACTTGGGTTAGGTTAAGGCACAACTTGGGTTAGGTTAAGGCACAACTTGGGTTAGGTTAAGGCACAACTTGGGTTAGGTTAAGGCACAACTTGGGTTAGGTTAAGGCACAACGTGGGTTAGGTTAAGGCACAACGTGGGTTAGGTTAAGGCACAACGTGGGTTAGGTTAAGGCACAACGTGGGTTAGGTTAAGGCACAACGTGGGTTAGGTTAAGGCACAACGTGGGTTAGGTTAAGGCACAACGTGGGTTAGGTTAAGGCACAACGTGGGTTAGGTTAAGGCACAACGTGGGTTAGGTTAAGGCACAACGTGGGTTAGGTTAAGGCACAACGTGGGTTAGGTTAAGGCACAACGTGGGTTAGGTTAAGGCACAACGTGGGTTAGGTTAAGGCACAACGTGGGTTAGGTTAAGGCACAACGTGGGTTAGGTTAAGGCACAACGTGGGTTAGGTTAAGGCACAACGTGGGTTAGGTTAAGGCACAACGTGGGTTAGGTTAAGGCACAACGTGGGTTAGGTTAAGGCACAACGTGGGTTAGGTTAAGGCACAACTTGGGTTAGGTTAAGGCACAACGTGGGTTAGGTTAAGGCACAACTTGGGTTAGGTTAAGGCACAACTTGGGTTAGGTTAAGGCACAACTTGGGTTAGGTTAAGGCACAACTTGGGTTAGGTTAAGGCACAACTTGGGTTAGGTTAAGGCACAACTTGGGTTAGGTTAAGGCACAACTTGGGTTAGGTTAAGGCACAACTTGGGTTAGGTTAAGGCACAACGTGGGTTAGGTTAAGGCACAACGTGGGTTAGGTTAAGGCACAACGTGGGTTAGGTTAAGGCACAACGTGGGTTAGGTTAAGGCACAACGTGGGTTAGGTTAAGGCACAACGTGGGTTAGGTTAAGGCACAACGTGGGTTAGGTTAAGGCACAACGTGGGTTAGGTTAAGGCACAACGTGGGTTAGGTTAAGGCACAACGTGGGTTAGGTTAAGGCACAACGTGGGTTAGGTTAAGGCACAACGTGGGTTAGGTTAAGGCACAACGTGGGTTAGGTTAAGGCACAACGTGGGTTAGGTTAAGGCACAACGTGGGTTAGGTTAAGGCACAACGTGGGTTAGGTTAAGGTAGAAATTGCGTTACATTGCGGTACAAATTGCGTTACATTGCGGTACAAATTGCGTTACATTGCGGTACAAATTGCGTTACATTGCGGTACAAATTGCGTTACATTGCGGTACAAATTGCGTTACATTGCGGTACAAATTGCGTTACATTGCGGTACAAATTGCGTTACATTGCGGTACAAATTGCGTTACATTGCGGTACAAATTGCGTTACATTGCGGTACAAATTGCGTTACATTGCGGTACAAATTGCGTTACATTGCGGTACAAATTGCGTTACATTGCGGTACACATTGCGTTACACATTGCGGTACACATTGCGTTACACATTGCGGTACACATTGCGTTACACATTGCGGTACACATTGCGGTACACATTGCGTTACACATTGCGTTACACATTGCGGTACACATTGCGGTACATTGCGGTACACATTGCGGTACATTGCGGTACACATTGCGTTACATTGCGGTACACATTGCGTTACATTGCGGTACACATTGCGTTACATTGCGGTACAAATTGCGTTACGAATTTGGTTAAGTTAAGGTGCAAAATGGGTTAGGTTAAGGTGCGAAATGGGTT
>NW_026046421.1:15000-17500 GCF_023864275.1 Schistocerca cancellata | reverse complement strand
CCGGCGCGCAGCTGCGCCGCCTGCCGCGTCCGTCGGCCGGCGCGCCTGCCACTGGGCGCCCCCACCAGCCGGCTGTAGCGCGTGCGCCCACGCACCGCGCGGCCAGCACGCCGGGCGGCCCCCCCTCACCGGCCGGGGACGGTCCCACCCAGCCACCGCCGCGTATCGCTTCACACACAGATTTGCCCTTACTGATTTACCTCCAGCAACAACAACCGCACCACAATGGGTTTACCAGTTGTTCATTTGCGTAACGTCACCAGCAAACGTAGACGTCCATCCCAGTTTGCAAATGCAACGATTATTGCATACCTGTCTGTTAGGTGTCACGACACACTACGTCTGCCCACATACACGCAACAAAATGTGCACGACTAGAGAACACGTGGGAGGTGGCCCCCTACGTATGCGATGTCCATTACGAGACCGAATGTCAACCAGCATCTGTACCATGTCGCAGATGTGGAACGCGGTGCACCATGCTATCACACTGTGTGAGAAGAGACGACTACGTTTGAATACACGCGCCACTACATCAACAGACGGCTCATGCTGATCGCCATCCAGGGCGTCCGTTAATCCCACACGTCTCTATGGCGTACCACACTGCAATGTAGCTGTTATGGGGAGACGGCACGTGGCTGAGTGCACAACATTTGGACCGTATGGTTCGCTGTTGTTGGGCGCAGTCGTTGTACGGTCACACATGTGCCACAGCGTATCATGCAGTACATACGGACCTATGTGCAGTACAATGTGAGGGTTAAGCTTACGACATCAGCGGACAGTGGACACAGGCCGTACCACGACGTAGACTGAGCGCTTCGACATGCGAATGCCAGTGAACAGCTGCGAAGGGCATTGAACACGCAAGCACCTGAACGACCAGCGTGCGAAGGCAGGGGGGAGGGTGGGGGCGATGTACATCCTGCAGTCGTCCACATTACAGTGTACAGCGAGAGCATGTAAAAAGTAAGCAACACTTGCGAAGTGTTGAACATGAAACGATACACAAGAGGGTGGGCGGTGCGAGTAGCGAACTATATTCAGAGGGTTGTGGTTAGAC
This sequence comes from Schistocerca cancellata, assembly GCF_023864275.1. Classification (NCBI taxonomy): domain Eukaryota; kingdom Metazoa; phylum Arthropoda; class Insecta; order Orthoptera; family Acrididae; genus Schistocerca; species Schistocerca cancellata. The sequence goes on along the minus strand of NW_026046421.1, from coordinate 16,434 downwards.
AACACTGGATTAATGTAACGTGTCATATGCCAATTACAGAGCAGGTTAAGGCACAACTTGGGTTAGGTTAAGGCACAACGTGGGTTAGGTTAAGGCACAACTTGGGTTAGGTTAAGGCACAACGTGGGTTAGGTTAAGGCACAACGTGGGTTAGGTTAAGGCACAACGTGGGTTAGGTTAAGGCACAACGTGGGTTAGGTTAAGGCACAACGTGGGTTAGGTTAAGGCACAACGTGGGTTAGGTTAAGGCACAACGTGGGTTAGGTTAAGGCACAACGTGGGTTAGGTTAAGGCACAACGTGGGTTAGGTTAAGGCACAACGTGGGTTAGGTTAAGGCACAACGTGGGTTAGGTTAAGGCACAACGTGGGTTAGGTTAAGGCACAACGTGGGTTAGGTTAAGGCACAACGTGGGTTAGGTTAAGGCACAACGTGGGTTAGGTTAAGGCACAACGTGGGTTAGGTTAAGGCACAACGTGGGTTAGGTTAAGGCACAACTTGGGTTAGGTTAAGGCACAACTTGGGTTAGGTTAAGGCACAACTTGGGTTAGGTTAAGGCACAACTTGGGTTAGGTTAAGGCACAACTTGGGTTAGGTTAAGGCACAACTTGGGTTAGGTTAAGGCACAACTTGGGTTAGGTTAAGGCACAACTTGGGTTAGGTTAAGGCACAACTTGGGTTAGGTTAAGGCACAACGTGGGTTAGGTTAAGGCACAACGTGGGTTAGGTTAAGGCACAACGTGGGTTAGGTTAAGGCACAACGTGGGTTAGGTTAAGGCACAACGTGGGTTAGGTTAAGGCACAACGTGGGTTAGGTTAAGGCACAACGTGGGTTAGGTTAAGGCACAACGTGGGTTAGGTTAAGGCACAACGTGGGTTAGGTTAAGGCACAACGTGGGTTAGGTTAAGGCACAACGTGGGTTAGGTTAAGGCACAACGTGGGTTAGGTTAAGGCACAACGTGGGTTAGGTTAAGGCACAACGTGGGTTAGGTTAAGGCACAACGTGGGTTAGGTTAAGGCACAACGTGGGTTAGGTTAAGGCACAACGTGGGTTAGGTTAAGGCACAACGTGGGTTAGGTTAAGGCACAACGTGGGTTAGGTTAAGGCACAACTTGGGTTAGGTTAAGGCACAACGTGGGTTAGGTTAAGGCACAACTTGGGTTAGGTTAAGGCACAACTTGGGTTAGGTTAAGGCACAACTTGGGTTAGGTTAAGGCACAACTTGGGTTAGGTTAAGGCACAACTTGGGTTAGGTTAAGGCACAACTTGGGTTAGGTTAAGGCACAACTTGGGTTAGGTTAAGGCACAACTTGGGTTAGGTTAAGGCACAACTTGGGTTAGGTTAAGGCACAACGTGGGTTAGGTTAAGGCACAACGTGGGTTAGGTTAAGGCACAACGTGGGTTAGGTTAAGGCACAACGTGGGTTAGGTTA
>NW_026046421.1:0-5000 GCF_023864275.1 Schistocerca cancellata | reverse complement strand
CAACGCCAGCGCCACAGAAGGGCAAAGGCCCCACGTGGGTGCCGAAGCGAACTCTCCCAGCACAGCGCACGTGCCAACACGTCTGCACAACTGCGATACAAACCACCAGCGAGAACCGCTGGGGCGACCGAGCAGCAGACGGCGTCGCGGCGCCGAGTGCCGGGCGGCGGCGCATCCTCAACGCACACAGTCCTCAGTCGGACCAGCACACTGCAGATGTCCACCGCGCTTCGCACCGGGCCCGCGAGGACCCACTTTGGCCGCCCGGCGCCGCGCGCAGGGTGCCCCGGCGCGCAGCTGCGCCGCCTGCCGCGTCCGTCGGCCGGCGCGCCTGCCACTGGGCGCCCCCACCAGCCGGCTGTAGCGCGTGCGCCCACGCACCGCGCGGCCAGCACGCCGGGCGGCCCCCCCTCACCGGCCGGGGACGGTCCCACCCAGCCACCGCCGCGTATCGCTTCACACACAGATTTGCCCTTACTGATTTACCTCCAGCAACAACAACCGCACCACAATGGGTTTACCAGTTGTTCATTTGCGTAACGTCACCAGCAAACGTAGACGTCCATCCCAGTTTGCAAATGCAACGATTATTGCATACCTGTCTGTTAGGTGTCACGACACACTACGTCTGCCCACATACACGCAACAAAAATGTGCACGACTAGAGAACACGTGGGAGGTGGCCCCCCTACGTATGCGATGTCCATTACGAGACCGACTGTCAACCAGCATCTGTACCATGTCGCAGATGTGGAACGCGGTGCACCATGCTATCACACTGTGTGAGAAGAGACGACTACGTTTGAATACACGCGCCACTACATCAACAGACGGCTCATGCTGATCGCCATCCAGGGCGTCCGTTAATCCCACACGTCTCTATGGCGTACCACACTGCAATGTAGCTGTTATGGGGAGACGGCACGTGGCTGAGTGCACAACATTTGGACCGTATGGTTCGCTGTTGTTGGGCGCAGTCGTTGTACGGTCACACATGTGCCACAGCGTATCATGCAGTACATACGGACCTATGTGCAGTACAATGTGAGGGTTAAGCTTACGACATCAGCGGACAGTGGACACAGGCCGTACCACGACGTAGACTGAGCGCTTCGACATGCGAATGCCAGTGAACAGCTGCGAAGGGCATTGAACACGCAAGCACCTGAACGACCAGCGTGCGAAGGCAGGGGGGAGGGTGGGGGCGATGTACATCCTGCAGTCGTCCACATTACAGTGTACAGCGGGAGCATGTAAAAAGTAAGCAACACTTGCGAAGTGTTGAACATGAAACGATACACAAGAGGGTGGGCGGTGCGAGTAGCGAACTATATTCAGAGGGTTGTGGTTAGACAACACTGGATTAATGTAACGTGTCATATGCCAATTACAGAGCAGGTTAAGGCACAACTTGGGTTAGGTTAAGGCACAACGTGGGTTAGGTTAAGGCACAACTTGGGTTAGGTTAAGGCACAACGTGGGTTAGGTTAAGGCACAACGTGGGTTAGGTTAAGGCACAACGTGGGTTAGGTTAAGGCACAACGTGGGTTAGGTTAAGGCACAACGTGGGTTAGGTTAAGGCACAACGTGGGTTAGGTTAAGGCACAACGTGGGTTAGGTTAAGGCACAACGTGGGTTAGGTTAAGGCACAACGTGGGTTAGGTTAAGGCACAACGTGGGTTAGGTTAAGGCACAACGTGGGTTAGGTTAAGGCACAACGTGGGTTAGGTTAAGGCACAACGTGGGTTAGGTTAAGGCACAACGTGGGTTAGGTTAAGGCACAACGTGGGTTAGGTTAAGGCACAACGTGGGTTAGGTTAAGGCACAACGTGGGTTAGGTTAAGGCACAACTTGGGTTAGGTTAAGGCACAACTTGGGTTAGGTTAAGGCACAACTTGGGTTAGGTTAAGGCACAACTTGGGTTAGGTTAAGGCACAACTTGGGTTAGGTTAAGGCACAACTTGGGTTAGGTTAAGGCACAACTTGGGTTAGGTTAAGGCACAACTTGGGTTAGGTTAAGGCACAACTTGGGTTAGGTTAAGGCACAACGTGGGTTAGGTTAAGGCACAACGTGGGTTAGGTTAAGGCACAACGTGGGTTAGGTTAAGGCACAACGTGGGTTAGGTTAAGGCACAACGTGGGTTAGGTTAAGGCACAACGTGGGTTAGGTTAAGGCACAACGTGGGTTAGGTTAAGGCACAACGTGGGTTAGGTTAAGGCACAACGTGGGTTAGGTTAAGGCACAACGTGGGTTAGGTTAAGGCACAACGTGGGTTAGGTTAAGGCACAACGTGGGTTAGGTTAAGGCACAACGTGGGTTAGGTTAAGGCACAACGTGGGTTAGGTTAAGGCACAACGTGGGTTAGGTTAAGGCACAACGTGGGTTAGGTTAAGGCACAACGTGGGTTAGGTTAAGGCACAACGTGGGTTAGGTTAAGGCACAACGTGGGTTAGGTTAAGGCACAACGTGGGTTAGGTTAAGGCACAACTTGGGTTAGGTTAAGGCACAACGTGGGTTAGGTTAAGGCACAACTTGGGTTAGGTTAAGGCACAACTTGGGTTAGGTTAAGGCACAACTTGGGTTAGGTTAAGGCACAACTTGGGTTAGGTTAAGGCACAACTTGGGTTAGGTTAAGGCACAACTTGGGTTAGGTTAAGGCACAACTTGGGTTAGGTTAAGGCACAACTTGGGTTAGGTTAAGGCACAACTTGGGTTAGGTTAAGGCACAACGTGGGTTAGGTTAAGGCACAACGTGGGTTAGGTTAAGGCACAACGTGGGTTAGGTTAAGGCACAACGTGGGTTAGGTTAAGGCACAACGTGGGTTAGGTTAAGGCACAACGTGGGTTAGGTTAAGGCACAACGTGGGTTAGGTTAAGGCACAACGTGGGTTAGGTTAAGGCACAACGTGGGTTAGGTTAAGGCACAACGTGGGTTAGGTTAAGGCACAACGTGGGTTAGGTTAAGGCACAACGTGGGTTAGGTTAAGGCACAACGTGGGTTAGGTTAAGGCACAACGTGGGTTAGGTTAAGGCACAACGTGGGTTAGGTTAAGGTAGAAATTGCGTTACATTGCGGTACAAATTGCGTTACATTGCGGTACAAATTGCGTTACATTGCGGTACAAATTGCGTTACATTGCGGTACAAATTGCGTTACATTGCGGTACAAATTGCGTTACATTGCGGTACAAATTGCGTTACATTGCGGTACAAATTGCGTTACATTGCGGTACAAATTGCGTTACATTGCGGTACAAATTGCGTTACATTGCGGTACAAATTGCGTTACATTGCGGTACAAATTGCGTTACATTGCGGTACAAATTGCGTTACATTGCGGTACACATTGCGTTACACATTGCGGTACACATTGCGTTACACATTGCGGTACACATTGCGTTACACATTGCGGTACACATTGCGGTACACATTGCGTTACACATTGCGTTACACATTGCGGTACACATTGCGGTACATTGCGGTACACATTGCGGTACATTGCGGTACACATTGCGTTACATTGCGGTACACATTGCGTTACATTGCGGTACACATTGCGTTACATTGCGGTACAAATTGCGTTACGAATTTGGTTAAGTTAAGGTGCAAAATGGGTTAGGTTAAGGTGCGAAATGGGTTGGATTACAGTACACAACGTGGTAAGAGAGTGTGTTGGGGGGGGGGGGGGGCCGAGGTTCGTTGGTAGTGATCATTGTAAGTGAATGTCTGAGGCAGCTTCAGTATGTCACAGCAGTTATGTCTCGTCAGGATGCGCTTTTCGCTCGTGACTGGAGGCGCGCCGCGTCTGTGGTTGCGGCAAGGGAGCGGCAGACCTGTGTGATTCATTCCTGCCATTGTTTCTGTGCCGTAACAGGAGGCAGTGTGGTGGTGTTGGGTGCACCCCTGTGTAGGACATGTGTGGGTGTTGGTGGCTTATCTGAGCAATTGTGGATGTCGGACGGGTGGGATATTCTATTTTAGAATTGGACCCCCTGGTGTGGTTATCATAGTGTGGATGGTGTACTGTGGCGGAGAGGATGCACCGGACGTTGGTCCATGCTGGTGCTTACATATTGTATCTGTGTCTGTTACAGGCAGAGAGTAATGTGTGATAGAGTGTCTCGCTGATGTGTGGTTCATATTGTGTGCACAGACTTACAGCATGTATAGGGACAGCGGGAATTTGGCATATTGGATATAACTCTTCGTGAAACGCAAGATATAGGGGTGGATTGCAACGTACGAGTGCGGGAAGAGTCCGCCGTTCATCCGCTGGAGTTGCGATTTCGGCGGTTGGGGTGGGGCACGTGCGGGTGCGGGTGGAGTGATTGTCGGTTGACTACTTCGTGCGACGCAGGCACTGGCGTTCGGGTTCCTGTGGTGGACAGATTATGCAGGCTTTGTGGGTGGCGTCGGAAAATGGGTACTGTGGGACCTAGCGATGTCGTAGTCGGGGTGGCGTCTCATAGATGGCGGTATCGTCGGTGCAGCAGGTCATGTTTCGGGAGACTTGCAGATGGCGGTATTTAGTTTTCGTGTTGCGCGCGACATGGTGGACGTAGTGTCGTCCGATTCGCGTAGATGGGGCTATTGCATGTGGTTTCGTCACATTGTCATAGATGGCGATGCTGTGGTTTGGCAGTATGGTTGGTGTAGTTCCGTTGGATTCCTGTAGATGGAGGTGTCGTTTCTGGGCCAGACGGCAATGTAGTTTGGTCACATTCTCATAGATGGCTGTGTTGTGTCTGTGGGTGGCGGTGTCAGCGTCGTCCCATAGAGGGCGGTATGGTCTGTTTATTGTGGACGTTGATGTCAGGACCAGAGGGCGCGCGCGAATCGTTGCCCATGCGTTATTCACGCACGAACACTTCTGAATATTTTCCTACCCTCCTATTACTCGTTGTAGATACATGACAATGATAAACGCCCTCAACGAAGGACAGCCAATTGCAGACTTCAAAACACACATTAATAATAATTCACTCACGCGCCAAACACA
>NW_026046420.1:0-82665 GCF_023864275.1 Schistocerca cancellata | reverse complement strand
ATTCGTCTGGTAGCGTGGAAACGCTACGGAAAATAATGCAGCTACGCCGTTTTCTGACACCACAGTGTTTTAAACGGTAGCAGTTGCATGTGTCGAGAGAACACCGCGCTAACGGCAGTCGTGGCCGAGTGGTTAAGGCGTCTGACTCGAAATCAGATTCCCTCTGGGAGCGTAGGTTCGAATCCTACCGGCTGCGTGCGATTTTGCGTAAAGAGGAGCAAACGTTTTCGCACACATGTGACATGCGTGGGCGAATGCGGGTGCAACCAGTGATGCCATTCTCAACAAGACGAAAATTTCCGTTTTAAGAATACTGAGTTTTCGCGACGACAGCTACTTACTGTGCCTTTCGGTTCACCTCGCACTGACGCTGGGACTGCAGAAAGCCGTCGCTGAGATGGTGAGTACACAGATGTGCTCGAAAGTGTTGGACAGAGCGGACATTTCATTTTCTTTTTATGAATCGCAATTTCAATCATTCGAGTGCGGCAAAAGCAGTGGTGCAGCGTTTTTTTTTTCTTTTCTTAAGATCTCGCAGCTGCTTGGAGGTATGTCCATCGTTTTAAGACGAACAGAAAACTAGCGTCAGCGGTGCGTCAGTGGGAAGTCGGTGAAGTCGCCATTGGAGCCATAAGTCAGTGGGAAATTAGTACACTTTCGTAACGGCTAATGGAAACCCTACAGCAAAGAGTGAGGCCACGCCGTTTTCTGCCATCAGATTGCTTCTAAAGATGGCGGCTTCACTTGTCGGGAGTCGCTTCCGCCACCGGCAGTCGTGGCCGAGTGGTTAAGGCGTCTGACTTGAAATCAGATTCCCTCTGGGAGCGTAGGTTCGAGTCCTGCCGACTGCGAAAATTTTCTCGCTCTCCAAAAGGCGGACGTTGAGCTGCATCCTAGCAGTTGCGTCACTACTAAACACGTGGGTCACCAGCAATGTGCAGTGTTATTTGATCGAGGGCGCAGCGTTACAGTCGCCCCCAGAAGCCGCAGCTCATCTCCTAGTCTCACAGCCGTCCACCAGGTGTTAGTACAAGTGTCGCCTCACTGGGCAGTGCAGATGTGTCCCATTTTAGCTTGCAGACGATGACGTGTAGCAATTTATGAGCTAACGCAAGTCGAATGTTTTACCGTGTGTATCTGCTAGATACTGCCTCTCATATGGTGAGAGGCTCACTCCTTCTTGTGTCTCGTTCTCTGCACACGAGTTGCCCCTGGCATCGATATAGCCACGTGTTTTTCTAGCGTCAGCGTGGGCGTCACGTCAAGTCAGCGAATTCAATATCACACGAATCGAGTCGACATGTTTGCTTGTTACGATGACGGAAGCTGAAGAAATGTGTGTGGAACTTCACTGCATCGGCTGCTCGCCCTTCAGCGTCCCTATGTCTTATCAGACGAAGGTGACTGTGAAATTGGCAACGAGGCACAAATTAACGAACACATGCAAATGGCAACCTTCGACGTCAGCCGAAATAGCTCAGTTGGGAGAGCGTTAGACTGAAGATCTAAAGGTCCCTGGTTCGATCCCGGGTTTCGGCAGGTATTCGTTTTCATGCGACGCCAATGGAATTACTCTGCGTTTGTGATCATGCAACTACCGCTGACAACAAAACTGACCCTCTCCTGTAGCTGTTCTGGTTGTCTATTGCATGCCATAAGAGGAACTTACTAGACAACTAACTCCCTTAGAAGCAAAAGAATTAAAAATATCCTACCGACTGCATTCCCCTTTTCTGTGTCAGGTGGTGAAGAACATCTTCAACGGAACCGTGAAATGAGCGAAAGCGTGGGAAACATTGCATTCGAAATGCTTGTGAATTTTCCAATTGCCCAGTGAGTGTCGACAAAACACGTAAATTCTCTGCTCCAACGTATGAGACGTAACAACTGGTACAATTTGTTGTTGCATCGTGTGTCAGCAGTCTTCGATAGTGTGTTACGGGCTTAGCGCGATAAGTTTGTAGACAGCATTTGGGCGACGTTTTATTAGTAACGGCCCCATGCAGCGATTGAACAACAGTAAAGGACATGAGTCAATGTATAGTTGTGCATCGTGGGAGGTTTTGCAGCCTTGTGTGAGCCCGGATAGCTCAGTCGGTAGAGCATTAGGCTTTTAACCTAAGGGTCCAGGGTTCAAGTCCCTGTCCGGGCGGAAATTTTAATACTTTGGTAGCGATTCGTCTGGTAGCGGTGGAAACGCTACGGAAAATAATGCAGCTACGCCGTTTTCTGACACCACAGTGTTTTAAACGGTAGCAGTTGCATGTGTCGAGAGAACACCGCGCTAACGGCAGTCGTGGCCGAGTGGTTAAGGCGTCTGACTCGAAATCAGATTCCCTCTGGGAGCGTAGGTTCGAATCCTACCGGCTGCGTGCGATTTTGCGTAAAGAGGAGCAAACGTTTTCGCACACATGTGACATGCGTGGGCGAATGCGGGTGCAACCAGTGATGCCATTCTCAACAAGACGAAAATTTCCGTTTTAAGAATACTGAGTTTTCGCGACGACAGCTACTTACTGTGCCTTTCGGTTCACCTCGCACTGACGCTGGGACTGCAGAAAGCCGTCGCTGAGATGGTGAGTACACAGATGTGCTCGAAAGTGTTGGACAGAGCGGACATTTCATTTTCTTTTTATGAATCGCAATTTCAATCATTCGAGTGCGGCAAAAGCAGTGGTGCAGCGTTTTTTTTTTCTTTTCTTAAGATCTCGCAGCTGCTTGGAGGTATGTCCATCGTTTTAAGACGACAGAAAACTAGCGTCAGCGGTGCGTCAGTGGGAAGTCGGTGAAGTCGCCATTGGAGCCATAAGTCAGTGGGAAATTAGTACACTTTCGTAACGGCTAATGGAAACCCTACAGCAAAGAGTGAGGCCACGCCGTTTTCTGCCATCAGATTGCTTCTAAAGATGGCGGCTTCACTTGTCGGGAGTCGCTTCCGCCACCGGCAGTCGTGGCCGAGTGGTTAAGGCGTCTGACTTGAAATCAGATTCCCTCTGGGAGCGTAGGTTCGAGTCCTGCCGACTGCGAAAATTTTCTCGCTCTCAAAAGGCGGACGTTGAGCTGCATCCTAGCAGTTGCGTCACTACTAAACACGTGGGTCACCAGCAATGTGCAGTGTTATTTGATCGAGGGCGCAGCGTTACAGTCGCCCCCAGAAGCCGCAGCTCATCTCCTAGTCTCACAGCCGTCCACCAGGTGTTAGTACAAGTGTCGCCTCACTGGGCAGTGCAGATGTGTCCATTTTAGCTTGCAGACGATGACGTGTAGCAATTTATGAGCTAACGCAAGTCGAATGTTTTACCGTGTGTATCTGCTAGATACTGCCTCTCATATGGTGGAGAGGCTCACTCCTTCTTGTGTCTCGTTCTCTGCACACGAGTTGCCCCTGGCATCGATATAGCACGTGTTTTCTAGCGTCAGCGTGGCGTCACGTCAAGTCAGCGAATTCAATATCACACGAATCGAGTCGACATGTTTGCTTGTTACGATGACGGAAGCTGAAGAAATGTGTGTGGAACTTCACTGCATCGGCTGCTCGCCCTTCAGCGTCCCTATGTCTTATCAGACGAAGGTGACTGTGAAATTGGCAACGAGGCACAAATTAACGAACACATGCAAATGGCAACCTTCGACGTCAGCCGAAATAGCTCAGTTGGGAGAGCGTTAGACTGAAGATCTAAAGGTCCCTGGTTCGATCCCGGGTTTCGGCAGGTATTCGTTTTCATGCGACGCCAATGGAATTACTCTGCGTTTGTGATCATGCAACTACCGCTGACAACAAAACTGACCCTCTCCTGTAGCTGTTCTGGTTGTCTATTGCATGCCATAAGAGGAACTTACTAGACAACTAACTCCCTTAGAAGCAAAAGAATTAAAAATATCCTACCGACTGCATTCCCTTTTCTGTGTCAGGTGGTGAAGAACATCTTCAACGGAACCGTGAAATGAGCGAAAGCGTGGGAAACATTGCATTCGAAATGCTTGTGAATTTTCCAATTGCCCAGTGAGTGTCGACAAAACACGTAAATTCTCTGCTCCAACGTATGAGACGTAACAACTGGTACAATTTGTTGTTGCATCGTGTGTCAGCAGTCTTCGATAGTGTGTTACGGGCTTAGCGCGATAAGTTTGTAGACAGCATTTGGGCGACGTTTTATTAGTAACGGCCCCATGCAGCGATTGAACAACAGTAAAGGACATGAGTCAATGTATAGTTGTGCATCGTGGGAGGTTTTGCAGCCTTGTGTGAGCCCGGATAGCTCAGTCGGTAGAGCATTAGGCTTTTAACCTAAGGGTCCAGGGTTCAAGTCCCTGTCCGGGCGGAAATTTTAATACTTTGGTAGCGATTCGTCTGGTAGCGGTGGAAACGCTACGGAAAATAATGCAGCTACGCCGTTTTCTGACACCACAGTGTTTTAAACGGTAGCAGTTGCATGTGTCGAGAGAACACCGCGCTAACGGCAGTCGTGGCCGAGTGGTTAAGGCGTCTGACTCGAAATCAGATTCCCTCTGGGAGCGTAGGTTCGAATCCTACCGGCTGCGTGCGATTTTGCGTAAAGAGGAGCAAACGTTTTCGCACACATGTGACATGCGTGGGCGAATGCGGGTGCAACCAGTGATGCCATTCTCAACAAGACGAAAATTTCCGTTTTAAGAATACTGAGTTTTCGCGACGACAGCTACTTACTGTGCCTTTCGGTTCACCTCGCACTGACGCTGGGACTGCAGAAAGCCGTCGCTGAGATGGTGAGTACACAGATGTGCTCGAAAGTGTTGGACAGAGCGGACATTTCATTTTCTTTTTATGAATCGCAATTTCAATCATTCGAGTGCGGCAAAAGCAGTGGTGCAGCGTTTTTTTTTTCTTTTCTTAAGATCTCGCAGCTGCTTGGAGGTATGTCCATCGTTTTAAGACGACAGAAAACTAGCGTCAGCGGTGCGTCAGTGGGAAGTCGGTGAAGTCGCCATTGGAGCCATAAGTCAGTGGGAAATTAGTACACTTTCGTAACGGCTAATGGAAACCCTACAGCAAAGAGTGAGGCCACGCCGTTTTCTGCCATCAGATTGCTTCTAAAGATGGCGGCTTCACTTGTCGGGAGTCGCTTCCGCCACCGGCAGTCGTGGCCGAGTGGTTAAGGCGTCTGACTTGAAATCAGATTCCCTCTGGGAGCGTAGGTTCGAGTCCTGCCGACTGCGAAAATTTTCTCGCTCTCAAAAGGCGGACGTTGAGCTGCATCCTAGCAGTTGCGTCACTACTAAACACGTGGGTCACCAGCAATGTGCAGTGTTATTTGATCGAGGGCGCAGCGTTACAGTCGCCCCCAGAAGCCGCAGCTCATCTCCTAGTCTCACAGCCGTCCACCAGGTGTTAGTACAAGTGTCGCCTCACTGGGCAGTGCAGATGTGTCCATTTTAGCTTGCAGACGATGACGTGTAGCAATTTATGAGCTAACGCAAGTCGAATGTTTTACCGTGTGTATCTGCTAGATACTGCCTCTCATATGGTGGAGAGGCTCACTCCTTCTTGTGTCTCGTTCTCTGCACACGAGTTGCCCCTGGCATCGATATAGCACGTGTTTTCTAGCGTCAGCGTGGCGTCACGTCAAGTCAGCGAATTCAATATCACACGAATCGAGTCGACATGTTTGCTTGTTACGATGACGGAAGCTGAAGAAATGTGTGTGGAACTTCACTGCATCGGCTGCTCGCCCTTCAGCGTCCCTATGTCTTATCAGACGAAGGTGACTGTGAAATTGGCAACGAGGCACAAATTAACGAACACATGCAAATGGCAACCTTCGACGTCAGCCGAAATAGCTCAGTTGGGAGAGCGTTAGACTGAAGATCTAAAGGTCCCTGGTTCGATCCCGGGTTTCGGCAGGTATTCGTTTTCATGCGACGCCAATGGAATTACTCTGCGTTTGTGATCATGCAACTACCGCTGACAACAAAACTGACCCTCTCCTGTAGCTGTTCTGGTTGTCTATTGCATGCTGAAACGTCCCCTTAGAACAATTGTACAAGCCTGTGCTTAACCTGACACACAATAATTTTAGCGCAACGCGATCTGACTATCAAAAATCCCTGCAAAAGAATGGCCCTGACAAACATTAAACTATACCTTTCACAAATCACTTACCTCACAAAAATCTTCGCTACTCAAGCTACTGCAAAACAGCGAGCGCCACTACTGCCAGCTAAATAAAAGATTCAAACCACTGAAGGTACTAACTACTGATAGGGATAGTTAGCAAATGAAAGATATTAATAGAGAACAAACAATGTATTTACCTTAATATTCATAATTGACATTCAGTCTTACAGATTATCAAAACTCCGCCATCTCTCTCCCCACGTCCACCACTGCTGGCGGCTCACCTCCAACTGCCCAGCGCTACGCGCTGTTCGCATCCAGCTATAGCAGTTCATGACAACAATGGCAGACAACAATGCAAACTAGCCACATACTGCACACAGCACAGCCACAGAGAGCGCTACGTAACGTTGCCAATAAGAAAACATAAACATCAAACTTACATAAAGAAAACATAAACAGCCTACTTACATAGAGAAAACATAAACAGCCTACTTACAATGCCATAAGAGGAACTTACTAGACAACTAACTCCCTTAGAAGCAAAAGAATTAAAAATATCCTACCGACTGCATTCCCTTTTCTGTGTCAGGTGGTGAAGAACATCTTCAACGGAACCGTGAAATGAGCGAAAGCGTGGGAAACATTGCATTCGAAATGCTTGTGAATTTTCCAATTGCCCAGTGAGTGTCGACAAAACACGTAAATTCTCTGCTCCAACGTATGAGACGTAACAACTGGTACAATTTGTTGTTGCATCGTGTGTCAGCAGTCTTCGATAGTGTGTTACGGGCTTAGCGCGATAAGTTTGTAGACAGCATTTGGGCGACGTTTTATTAGTAACGGCCCCATGCAGCGATTGAACAACAGTAAAGGACATGAGTCAATGTATAGTTGTGCATCGTGGGAGGTTTTGCAGCCTTGTGTGAGCCCGGATAGCTCAGTCGGTAGAGCATTAGGCTTTTAACCTAAGGGTCCAGGGTTCAAGTCCCTGTCCGGGCGGAAATTTTAATACTTTGGTAGCGATTCGTCTGGTAGCGGTGGAAACGCTACGGAAAATAATGCAGCTACGCCGTTTTCTGACACCACAGTGTTTTAAACGGTAGCAGTTGCATGTGTCGAGAGAACACCGCGCTAACGGCAGTCGTGGCCGAGTGGTTAAGGCGTCTGACTCGAAATCAGATTCCCTCTGGGAGCGTAGGTTCGAATCCTACCGGCTGCGTGCGATTTTGCGTAAAGAGGAGCAAACGTTTTCGCACACATGTGACATGCGTGGGCGAATGCGGGTGCAACCAGTGATGCCATTCTCAACAAGACGAAAATTTCCGTTTTAAGAATACTGAGTTTTCGCGACGACAGCTACTTACTGTGCCTTTCGGTTCACCTCGCACTGACGCTGGGACTGCAGAAAGCCGTCGCTGAGATGGTGAGTACACAGATGTGCTCGAAAGTGTTGGACAGAGCGGACATTTCATTTTCTTTTTATGAATCGCAATTTCAATCATTCGAGTGCGGCAAAAGCAGTGGTGCAGCGTTTTTTTTTTCTTTTCTTAAGATCTCGCAGCTGCTTGGAGGTATGTCCATCGTTTTAAGACGACAGAAAACTAGCGTCAGCGGTGCGTCAGTGGGAAGTCGGTGAAGTCGCCATTGGAGCCATAAGTCAGTGGGAAATTAGTACACTTTCGTAACGGCTAATGGAAACCCTACAGCAAAGAGTGAGGCCACGCCGTTTTCTGCCATCAGATTGCTTCTAAAGATGGCGGCTTCACTTGTCGGGAGTCGCTTCCGCCACCGGCAGTCGTGGCCGAGTGGTTAAGGCGTCTGACTTGAAATCAGATTCCCTCTGGGAGCGTAGGTTCGAGTCCTGCCGACTGCGAAAATTTTCTCGCTCTCAAAAGGCGGACGTTGAGCTGCATCCTAGCAGTTGCGTCACTACTAAACACGTGGGTCACCAGCAATGTGCAGTGTTATTTGATCGAGGGCGCAGCGTTACAGTCGCCCCCAGAAGCCGCAGCTCATCTCCTAGTCTCACAGCCGTCCACCAGGTGTTAGTACAAGTGTCGCCTCACTGGGCAGTGCAGATGTGTCCATTTTAGCTTGCAGACGATGACGTGTAGCAATTTATGAGCTAACGCAAGTCGAATGTTTTACCGTGTGTATCTGCTAGATACTGCCTCTCATATGGTGGAGAGGCTCACTCCTTCTTGTGTCTCGTTCTCTGCACACGAGTTGCCCCTGGCATCGATATAGCACGTGTTTTCTAGCGTCAGCGTGGCGTCACGTCAAGTCAGCGAATTCAATATCACACGAATCGAGTCGACATGTTTGCTTGTTACGATGACGGAAGCTGAAGAAATGTGTGTGGAACTTCACTGCATCGGCTGCTCGCCCTTCAGCGTCCCTATGTCTTATCAGACGAAGGTGACTGTGAAATTGGCAACGAGGCACAAATTAACGAACACATGCAAATGGCAACCTTCGACGTCAGCCGAAATAGCTCAGTTGGGAGAGCGTTAGACTGAAGATCTAAAGGTCCCTGGTTCGATCCCGGGTTTCGGCAGGTATTCGTTTTCATGCGACGCCAATGGAATTACTCTGCGTTTGTGATCATGCAACTACCGCTGACAACAAAACTGACCCTCTCCTGTAGCTGTTCTGGTTGTCTATTGCATGCCATAAGAGGAACTTACTAGACAACTAACTCCCTTAGAAGCAAAAGAATTAAAAATATCCTACCGACTGCATTCCCTTTTCTGTGTCAGGTGGTGAAGAACATCTTCAACGGAACCGTGAAATGAGCGAAAGCGTGGGAAACATTGCATTCGAAATGCTTGTGAATTTTCCAATTGCCCAGTGAGTGTCGACAAAACACGTAAATTCTCTGCTCCAACGTATGAGACGTAACAACTGGTACAATTTGTTGTTGCATCGTGTGTCAGCAGTCTTCGATAGTGTGTTACGGGCTTAGCGCGATAAGTTTGTAGACAGCATTTGGGCGACGTTTTATTAGTAACGGCCCCATGCAGCGATTGAACAACAGTAAAGGACATGAGTCAATGTATAGTTGTGCATCGTGGGAGGTTTTGCAGCCTTGTGTGAGCCCGGATAGCTCAGTCGGTAGAGCATTAGGCTTTTAACCTAAGGGTCCAGGGTTCAAGTCCCTGTCCGGGCGGAAATTTTAATACTTTGGTAGCGATTCGTCTGGTAGCGGTGGAAACGCTACGGAAAATAATGCAGCTACGCCGTTTTCTGACACCACAGTGTTTTAAACGGTAGCAGTTGCATGTGTCGAGAGAACACCGCGCTAACGGCAGTCGTGGCCGAGTGGTTAAGGCGTCTGACTCGAAATCAGATTCCCTCTGGGAGCGTAGGTTCGAATCCTACCGGCTGCGTGCGATTTTGCGTAAAGAGGAGCAAACGTTTTCGCACACATGTGACATGCGTGGGCGAATGCGGGTGCAACCAGTGATGCCATTCTCAACAAGACGAAAATTTCCGTTTTAAGAATACTGAGTTTTCGCGACGACAGCTACTTACTGTGCCTTTCGGTTCACCTCGCACTGACGCTGGGACTGCAGAAAGCCGTCGCTGAGATGGTGAGTACACAGATGTGCTCGAAAGTGTTGGACAGAGCGGACATTTCATTTTCTTTTTATGAATCGCAATTTCAATCATTCGAGTGCGGCAAAAGCAGTGGTGCAGCGTTTTTTTTTTCTTTTCTTAAGATCTCGCAGCTGCTTGGAGGTATGTCCATCGTTTTAAGACGACAGAAAACTAGCGTCAGCGGTGCGTCAGTGGGAAGTCGGTGAAGTCGCCATTGGAGCCATAAGTCAGTGGGAAATTAGTACACTTTCGTAACGGCTAATGGAAACCCTACAGCAAAGAGTGAGGCCACGCCGTTTTCTGCCATCAGATTGCTTCTAAAGATGGCGGCTTCACTTGTCGGGAGTCGCTTCCGCCACCGGCAGTCGTGGCCGAGTGGTTAAGGCGTCTGACTTGAAATCAGATTCCCTCTGGGAGCGTAGGTTCGAGTCCTGCCGACTGCGAAAATTTTCTCGCTCTCAAAAGGCGGACGTTGAGCTGCATCCTAGCAGTTGCGTCACTACTAAACACGTGGGTCACCAGCAATGTGCAGTGTTATTTGATCGAGGGCGCAGCGTTACAGTCGCCCCCAGAAGCCGCAGCTCATCTCCTAGTCTCACAGCCGTCCACCAGGTGTTAGTACAAGTGTCGCCTCACTGGGCAGTGCAGATGTGTCCATTTTAGCTTGCAGACGATGACGTGTAGCAATTTATGAGCTAACGCAAGTCGAATGTTTTACCGTGTGTATCTGCTAGATACTGCCTCTCATATGGTGGAGAGGCTCACTCCTTCTTGTGTCTCGTTCTCTGCACACGAGTTGCCCCTGGCATCGATATAGCACGTGTTTTCTAGCGTCAGCGTGGCGTCACGTCAAGTCAGCGAATTCAATATCACACGAATCGAGTCGACATGTTTGCTTGTTACGATGACGGAAGCTGAAGAAATGTGTGTGGAACTTCACTGCATCGGCTGCTCGCCCTTCAGCGTCCCTATGTCTTATCAGACGAAGGTGACTGTGAAATTGGCAACGAGGCACAAATTAACGAACACATGCAAATGGCAACCTTCGACGTCAGCCGAAATAGCTCAGTTGGGAGAGCGTTAGACTGAAGATCTAAAGGTCCCTGGTTCGATCCCGGGTTTCGGCAGGTATTCGTTTTCATGCGACGCCAATGGAATTACTCTGCGTTTGTGATCATGCAACTACCGCTGACAACAAAACTGACCCTCTCCTGTAGCTGTTCTGGTTGTCTATTGCATGCCATAAGAGGAACTTACTAGACAACTAACTCCCTTAGAAGCAAAAGAATTAAAAATATCCTACCGACTGCATTCCCTTTTCTGTGTCAGGTGGTGAAGAACATCTTCAACGGAACCGTGAAATGAGCGAAAGCGTGGGAAACATTGCATTCGAAATGCTTGTGAATTTTCCAATTGCCCAGTGAGTGTCGACAAAACACGTAAATTCTCTGCTCCAACGTATGAGACGTAACAACTGGTACAATTTGTTGTTGCATCGTGTGTCAGCAGTCTTCGATAGTGTGTTACGGGCTTAGCGCGATAAGTTTGTAGACAGCATTTGGGCGACGTTTTATTAGTAACGGCCCCATGCAGCGATTGAACAACAGTAAAGGACATGAGTCAATGTATAGTTGTGCATCGTGGGAGGTTTTGCAGCCTTGTGTGAGCCCGGATAGCTCAGTCGGTAGAGCATTAGGCTTTTAACCTAAGGGTCCAGGGTTCAAGTCCCTGTCCGGGCGGAAATTTTAATACTTTGGTAGCGATTCGTCTGGTAGCGGTGGAAACGCTACGGAAAATAATGCAGCTACGCCGTTTTCTGACACCACAGTGTTTTAAACGGTAGCAGTTGCATGTGTCGAGAGAACACCGCGCTAACGGCAGTCGTGGCCGAGTGGTTAAGGCGTCTGACTCGAAATCAGATTCCCTCTGGGAGCGTAGGTTCGAATCCTACCGGCTGCGTGCGATTTTGCGTAAAGAGGAGCAAACGTTTTCGCACACATGTGACATGCGTGGGCGAATGCGGGTGCAACCAGTGATGCCATTCTCAACAAGACGAAAATTTCCGTTTTAAGAATACTGAGTTTTCGCGACGACAGCTACTTACTGTGCCTTTCGGTTCACCTCGCACTGACGCTGGGACTGCAGAAAGCCGTCGCTGAGATGGTGAGTACACAGATGTGCTCGAAAGTGTTGGACAGAGCGGACATTTCATTTTCTTTTTATGAATCGCAATTTCAATCATTCGAGTGCGGCAAAAGCAGTGGTGCAGCGTTTTTTTTTTCTTTTCTTAAGATCTCGCAGCTGCTTGGAGGTATGTCCATCGTTTTAAGACGACAGAAAACTAGCGTCAGCGGTGCGTCAGTGGGAAGTCGGTGAAGTCGCCATTGGAGCCATAAGTCAGTGGGAAATTAGTACACTTTCGTAACGGCTAATGGAAACCCTACAGCAAAGAGTGAGGCCACGCCGTTTTCTGCCATCAGATTGCTTCTAAAGATGGCGGCTTCACTTGTCGGGAGTCGCTTCCGCCACCGGCAGTCGTGGCCGAGTGGTTAAGGCGTCTGACTTGAAATCAGATTCCCTCTGGGAGCGTAGGTTCGAGTCCTGCCGACTGCGAAAATTTTCTCGCTCTCAAAAGGCGGACGTTGCTAGGATGCACCTAGCAGTTGCGTCACTACTAAACACGTGGGTCACCAGCAATGTGCAGTGTTATTTGATCGAGGGCGCAGCGTTACAGTCGCCCCCAGAAGCCGCAGCTCATCTCCTAGTCTCACAGCCGTCCACCAGGTGTTAGTACAAGTGTCGCCTCACTGGGCAGTGCAGATGTGTCCATTTTAGCTTGCAGACGATGACGTGTAGCAATTTATGAGCTAACGCAAGTCGAATGTTTTACCGTGTGTATCTGCTAGATACTGCCTCTCATATGGTGGAGAGGCTCACTCCTTCTTGTGTCTCGTTCTCTGCACACGAGTTGCCCCTGGCATCGATATAGCACGTGTTTTCTAGCGTCAGCGTGGCGTCACGTCAAGTCAGCGAATTCAATATCACACGAATCGAGTCGACATGTTTGCTTGTTACGATGACGGAAGCTGAAGAAATGTGTGTGGAACTTCACTGCATCGGCTGCTCGCCCTTCAGCGTCCCTATGTCTTATCAGACGAAGGTGACTGTGAAATTGGCAACGAGGCACAAATTAACGAACACATGCAAATGGCAACCTTCGACGTCAGCCGAAATAGCTCAGTTGGGAGAGCGTTAGACTGAAGATCTAAAGGTCCCTGGTTCGATCCCGGGTTTCGGCAGGTATTCGTTTTCATGCGACGCCAATGGAATTACTCTGCGTTTGTGATCATGCAACTACCGCTGACAACAAAACTGACCCTCTCCTGTAGCTGTTCTGGTTGTCTATTGCATGCCATAAGAGGAACTTACTAGACAACTAACTCCCTTAGAAGCAAAAGAATTAAAAATATCCTACCGACTGCATTCCCTTTTCTGTGTCAGGTGGTGAAGAACATCTTCAACGGAACCGTGAAATGAGCGAAAGCGTGGGAAACATTGCATTCGAAATGCTTGTGAATTTTCCAATTGCCCAGTGAGTGTCGACAAAACACGTAAATTCTCTGCTCCAACGTATGAGACGTAACAACTGGTACAATTTGTTGTTGCATCGTGTGTCAGCAGTCTTCGATAGTGTGTTACGGGCTTAGCGCGATAAGTTTGTAGACAGCATTTGGGCGACGTTTTATTAGTAACGGCCCCATGCAGCGATTGAACAACAGTAAAGGACATGAGTCAATGTATAGTTGTGCATCGTGGGAGGTTTTGCAGCCTTGTGTGAGCCCGGATAGCTCAGTCGGTAGAGCATTAGGCTTTTAACCTAAGGGTCCAGGGTTCAAGTCCCTGTCCGGGCGGAAATTTTAATACTTTGGTAGCGATTCGTCTGGTAGCGGTGGAAACGCTACGGAAAATAATGCAGCTACGCCGTTTTCTGACACCACAGTGTTTTAAACGGTAGCAGTTGCATGTGTCGAGAGAACACCGCGCTAACGGCAGTCGTGGCCGAGTGGTTAAGGCGTCTGACTCGAAATCAGATTCCCTCTGGGAGCGTAGGTTCGAATCCTACCGGCTGCGTGCGATTTTGCGTAAAGAGGAGCAAACGTTTTCGCACACATGTGACATGCGTGGGCGAATGCGGGTGCAACCAGTGATGCCATTCTCAACAAGACGAAAATTTCCGTTTTAAGAATACTGAGTTTTCGCGACGACAGCTACTTACTGTGCCTTTCGGTTCACCTCGCACTGACGCTGGGACTGCAGAAAGCCGTCGCTGAGATGGTGAGTACACAGATGTGCTCGAAAGTGTTGGACAGAGCGGACATTTCATTTTCTTTTTATGAATCGCAATTTCAATCATTCGAGTGCGGCAAAAGCAGTGGTGCAGCGTTTTTTTTTTCTTTTCTTAAGATCTCGCAGCTGCTTGGAGGTATGTCCATCGTTTTAAGACGACAGAAAACTAGCGTCAGCGGTGCGTCAGTGGGAAGTCGGTGAAGTCGCCATTGGAGCCATAAGTCAGTGGGAAATTAGTACACTTTCGTAACGGCTAATGGAAACCCTACAGCAAAGAGTGAGGCCACGCCGTTTTCTGCCATCAGATTGCTTCTAAAGATGGCGGCTTCACTTGTCGGGAGTCGCTTCCGCCACCGGCAGTCGTGGCCGAGTGGTTAAGGCGTCTGACTTGAAATCAGATTCCCTCTGGGAGCGTAGGTTCGAGTCCTGCCGACTGCGAAAATTTTCTCGCTCTCAAAAGGCGGACGTTGAGCTGCATCCTAGCAGTTGCGTCACTACTAAACACGTGGGTCACCAGCAATGTGCAGTGTTATTTGATCGAGGGCGCAGCGTTACAGTCGCCCCCAGAAGCCGCAGCTCATCTCCTAGTCTCACAGCCGTCCACCAGGTGTTAGTACAAGTGTCGCCTCACTGGGCAGTGCAGATGTGTCCATTTTAGCTTGCAGACGATGACGTGTAGCAATTTATGAGCTAACGCAAGTCGAATGTTTTACCGTGTGTATCTGCTAGATACTGCCTCTCATATGGTGGAGAGGCTCACTCCTTCTTGTGTCTCGTTCTCTGCACACGAGTTGCCCCTGGCATCGATATAGCACGTGTTTTCTAGCGTCAGCGTGGCGTCACGTCAAGTCAGCGAATTCAATATCACACGAATCGAGTCGACATGTTTGCTTGTTACGATGACGGAAGCTGAAGAAATGTGTGTGGAACTTCACTGCATCGGCTGCTCGCCCTTCAGCGTCCCTATGTCTTATCAGACGAAGGTGACTGTGAAATTGGCAACGAGGCACAAATTAACGAACACATGCAAATGGCAACCTTCGACGTCAGCCGAAATAGCTCAGTTGGGAGAGCGTTAGACTGAAGATCTAAAGGTCCCTGGTTCGATCCCGGGTTTCGGCAGGTATTCGTTTTCATGCGACGCCAATGGAATTACTCTGCGTTTGTGATCATGCAACTACCGCTGACAACAAAACTGACCCTCTCCTGTAGCTGTTCTGGTTGTCTATTGCATGCCATAAGAGGAACTTACTAGACAACTAACTCCCTTAGAAGCAAAAGAATTAAAAATATCCTACCGACTGCATTCCCTTTTCTGTGTCAGGTGGTGAAGAACATCTTCAACGGAACCGTGAAATGAGCGAAAGCGTGGGAAACATTGCATTCGAAATGCTTGTGAATTTTCCAATTGCCCAGTGAGTGTCGACAAAACACGTAAATTCTCTGCTCCAACGTATGAGACGTAACAACTGGTACAATTTGTTGTTGCATCGTGTGTCAGCAGTCTTCGATAGTGTGTTACGGGCTTAGCGCGATAAGTTTGTAGACAGCATTTGGGCGACGTTTTATTAGTAACGGCCCCATGCAGCGATTGAACAACAGTAAAGGACATGAGTCAATGTATAGTTGTGCATCGTGGGAGGTTTTGCAGCCTTGTGTGAGCCCGGATAGCTCAGTCGGTAGAGCATTAGGCTTTTAACCTAAGGGTCCAGGGTTCAAGTCCCTGTCCGGGCGGAAATTTTAATACTTTGGTAGCGATTCGTCTGGTAGCGGTGGAAACGCTACGGAAAATAATGCAGCTACGCCGTTTTCTGACACCACAGTGTTTTAAACGGTAGCAGTTGCATGTGTCGAGAGAACACCGCGCTAACGGCAGTCGTGGCCGAGTGGTTAAGGCGTCTGACTCGAAATCAGATTCCCTCTGGGAGCGTAGGTTCGAATCCTACCGGCTGCGTGCGATTTTGCGTAAAGAGGAGCAAACGTTTTCGCACACATGTGACATGCGTGGGCGAATGCGGGTGCAACCAGTGATGCCATTCTCAACAAGACGAAAATTTCCGTTTTAAGAATACTGATTTTTCGCGACGACAGCTACTTACTGTGCCTTTCGGTTCACCTCGCACTGACGCTGGGACTGCAGAAAGCCGTCGCTGAGATGGTGAGTACACAGATGTGCTCGAAAGTGTTGGACAGAGCGGACATTTCATTTTCTTTTTATGAATCGCAATTTCAATCATTCGAGTGCGGCAAAAGCAGTGGTGCAGCGTTTTTTTTTTCTTTTCTTAAGATCTCGCAGCTGCTTGGAGGTATGTCCATCGTTTTAAGACGACAGAAAACTAGCGTCAGCGGTGCGTCAGTGGGAAGTCGGTGAAGTCGCCATTGGAGCCATAAGTCAGTGGGAAATTAGTACACTTTCGTAACGGCTAATGGAAACCCTACAGCAAAGAGTGAGGCCACGCCGTTTTCTGCCATCAGATTGCTTCTAAAGATGGCGGCTTCACTTGTCGGGAGTCGCTTCCGCCACCGGCAGTCGTGGCCGAGTGGTTAAGGCGTCTGACTTGAAATCAGATTCCCTCTGGGAGCGTAGGTTCGAGTCCTGCCGACTGCGAAAATTTTCTCGCTCTCAAAAGGCGGACGTTGAGCTGCATCCTAGCAGTTGCGTCACTACTAAACACGTGGGTCACCAGCAATGTGCAGTGTTATTTGATCGAGGGCGCAGCGTTACAGTCGCCCCCAGAAGCCGCAGCTCATCTCCTAGTCTCACAGCCGTCCACCAGGTGTTAGTACAAGTGTCGCCTCACTGGGCAGTGCAGATGTGTCCATTTTAGCTTGCAGACGATGACGTGTAGCAATTTATGAGCTAACGCAAGTCGAATGTTTTACCGTGTGTATCTGCTAGATACTGCCTCTCATATGGTGGAGAGGCTCACTCCTTCTTGTGTCTCGTTCTCTGCACACGAGTTGCCCCTGGCATCGATATAGCACGTGTTTTCTAGCGTCAGCGTGGCGTCACGTCAAGTCAGCGAATTCAATATCACACGAATCGAGTCGACATGTTTGCTTGTTACGATGACGGAAGCTGAAGAAATGTGTGTGGAACTTCACTGCATCGGCTGCTCGCCCTTCAGCGTCCCTATGTCTTATCAGACGAAGGTGACTGTGAAATTGGCAACGAGGCACAAATTAACGAACACATGCAAATGGCAACCTTCGACGTCAGCCGAAATAGCTCAGTTGGGAGAGCGTTAGACTGAAGATCTAAAGGTCCCTGGTTCGATCCCGGGTTTCGGCAGGTATTCGTTTTCATGCGACGCCAATGGAATTACTCTGCGTTTGTGATCATGCAACTACCGCTGACAACAAAACTGACCCTCTCCTGTAGCTGTTCTGGTTGTCTATTGCATGCCATAAGAGGAACTTACTAGACAACTAACTCCCTTAGAAGCAAAAGAATTAAAAATATCCTACCGACTGCATTCCCTTTTCTGTGTCAGGTGGTGAAGAACATCTTCAACGGAACCGTGAAATGAGCGAAAGCGTGGGAAACATTGCATTCGAAATGCTTGTGAATTTTCCAATTGCCCAGTGAGTGTCGACAAAACACGTAAATTCTCTGCTCCAACGTATGAGACGTAACAACTGGTACAATTTGTTGTTGCATCGTGTGTCAGCAGTCTTCGATAGTGTGTTACGGGCTTAGCGCGATAAGTTTGTAGACAGCATTTGGGCGACGTTTTATTAGTAACGGCCCCATGCAGCGATTGAACAACAGTAAAGGACATGAGTCAATGTATAGTTGTGCATCGTGGGAGGTTTTGCAGCCTTGTGTGAGCCCGGATAGCTCAGTCGGTAGAGCATTAGGCTTTTAACCTAAGGGTCCAGGGTTCAAGTCCCTGTCCGGGCGGAAATTTTAATACTTTGGTAGCGATTCGTCTGGTAGCGGTGGAAACGCTACGGAAAATAATGCAGCTACGCCGTTTTCTGACACCACAGTGTTTTAAACGGTAGCAGTTGCATGTGTCGAGAGAACACCGCGCTAACGGCAGTCGTGGCCGAGTGGTTAAGGCGTCTGACTCGAAATCAGATTCCCTCTGGGAGCGTAGGTTCGAATCCTACCGGCTGCGTGCGATTTTGCGTAAAGAGGAGCAAACGTTTTCGCACACATGTGACATGCGTGGGCGAATGCGGGTGCAACCAGTGATGCCATTCTCAACAAGACGAAAATTTCCGTTTTAAGAATACTGAGTTTTCGCGACGACAGCTACTTACTGTGCCTTTCGGTTCACCTCGCACTGACGCTGGGACTGCAGAAAGCCGTCGCTGAGATGGTGAGTACACAGATGTGCTCGAAAGTGTTGGACAGAGCGGACATTTCATTTTCTTTTTATGAATCGCAATTTCAATCATTCGAGTGCGGCAAAAGCAGTGGTGCAGCGTTTTTTTTTTCTTTTCTTAAGATCTCGCAGCTGCTTGGAGGTATGTCCATCGTTTTAAGACGACAGAAAACTAGCGTCAGCGGTGCGTCAGTGGGAAGTCGGTGAAGTCGCCATTGGAGCCATAAGTCAGTGGGAAATTAGTACACTTTCGTAACGGCTAATGGAAACCCTACAGCAAAGAGTGAGGCCACGCCGTTTTCTGCCATCAGATTGCTTCTAAAGATGGCGGCTTCACTTGTCGGGAGTCGCTTCCGCCACCGGCAGTCGTGGCCGAGTGGTTAAGGCGTCTGACTTGAAATCAGATTCCCTCTGGGAGCGTAGGTTCGAGTCCTGCCGACTGCGAAAATTTTCTCGCTCTCAAAAGGCGGACGTTGCTAGGATGCACCTAGCAGTTGCGTCACTACTAAACACGTGGGTCACCAGCAATGTGCAGTGTTATTTGATCGAGGGCGCAGCGTTACAGTCGCCCCCAGAAGCCGCAGCTCATCTCCTAGTCTCACAGCCGTCCACCAGGTGTTAGTACAAGTGTCGCCTCACTGGGCAGTGCAGATGTGTCCATTTTAGCTTGCAGACGATGACGTGTAGCAATTTATGAGCTAACGCAAGTCGAATGTTTTACCGTGTGTATCTGCTAGATACTGCCTCTCATATGGTGGAGAGGCTCACTCCTTCTTGTGTCTCGTTCTCTGCACACGAGTTGCCTCTGGCATCGATATAGCACGTGTTTTCTAGCGTCAGCGTGGCGTCACGTCAAGTCAGCGAATTCAATATCACACGAATCGAGTCGACATGTTTGCTTGTTACGATGACGGAAGCTGAAGAAATGTGTGTGGAACTTCACTGCATCGGCTGCTCGCCCTTCAGCGTCCCTATGTCTTATCAGACGAAGGTGACTGTGAAATTGGCAACGAGGCACAAATTAACGAACACATGCAAATGGCAACCTTCGACGTCAGCCGAAATAGCTCAGTTGGGAGAGCGTTAGACTGAAGATCTAAAGGTCCATGGTTCGATCCCGGGTTTCGGCAGGTATTCGTTTTCATGCGACGCCAATGGAATTACTCTGCGTTTGTGATCATGCAACTACCGCTGACAACAAAACTGACCCTCTCCTGTAGCTGTTCTGGTTGTCTATTGCATGCCATAAGAGGAACTTACTAGACAACTAACTCCCTTAGAAGCAAAAGAATTAAAAATATCCTACCGACTGCATTCCCTTTTCTGTGTCAGGTGGTGAAGAACATCTTCAACGGAACCGTGAAATGAGCGAAAGCGTGGGAAACATTGCATTCGAAATGCTTGTGAATTTTCCAATTGCCCAGTGAGTGTCGACAAAACACGTAAATTCTCTGCTCCAACGTATGAGACGTAACAACTGGTACAATTTGTTGTTGCATCGTGTGTCAGCAGTCTTCGATAGTGTGTTACGGGCTTAGCGCGATAAGTTTGTAGACAGCATTTGGGCGACGTTTTATTAGTAACGGCCCCATGCAGCGATTGAACAACAGTAAAGGACATGAGTCAATGTATAGTTGTGCATCGTGGGAGGTTTTGCAGCCTTGTGTGAGCCCGGATAGCTCAGTCGGTAGAGCATTAGGCTTTTAACCTAAGGGTCCAGGGTTCAAGTCACTGTCCGGGCGGAAATTTTAATACTTTGGTAGCGATTCGTCTGGTAGCGGTGGAAACGCTACGGAAAATAATGCAGCTACGCCGTTTTCTGACACCACAGTGTTTTAAACGGTAGCAGTTGCATGTGTCGAGAGAACACCGCGCTAACGGCAGTCGTGGCCGAGTGGTTAAGGCGTCTGACTCGAAATCAGATTCCCTCTGGGAGCGTAGGTTCGAATCCTACCGGCTGCGTGCGATTTTGCGTAAAGAGGAGCAAACGTTTTCGCACACATGTGACATGCGTGGGCGAATGCGGGTGCAACCAGTGATGCCATTCTCAACAAGACGAAAATTTCCGTTTTAAGAATACTGAGTTTTCGCGACGACAGCTACTTACTGTGCCTTTCGGTTCACCTCGCACTGACGCTGGGACTGCAGAAAGCCGTCGCTGAGATGGTGAGTACACAGATGTGCTCGAAAGTGTTGGACAGAGCGGACATTTCATTTTCTTTTTATGAATCGCAATTTCAATCATTCGAGTGCGGCAAAAGCAGTGGTGCAGCGTTTTTTTTTTTCTTTTCTTAAGATCTCGCAGCTGCTTGGAGGTATGTCCATCGTTTTAAGACGACAGAAAACTAGCGTCAGCGGTGCGTCAGTGGGAAGTCGGTGAAGTCGCCATTGGAGCCATAAGTCAGTGGGAAATTAGTACACTTTCGTAACGGCTAATGGAAACCCTACAGCAAAGAGTGAGGCCACGCCGTTTTCTGCCATCAGATTGCTTCTAAAGATGGCGGCTTCACTTGTCGGGAGTCGCTTCCGCCACCGGCAGTCGTGGCCGAGTGGTTAAGGCGTCTGACTTGAAATCAGATTCCCTCTGGGAGCGTAGGTTCGAGTCCTGCCGACTGCGAAAATTTTCTCGCTCTCAAAAGGCGGACGTTGCTAGGATGCACCTAGCAGTTGCGTCACTACTAAACACGTGGGTCACCAGCAATGTGCAGTGTTATTTGATCGAGGGCGCAGCGTTACAGTCGCCCCCAGAAGCCGCAGCTCATCTCCTAGTCTCACAGCCGTCCACCAGGTGTTAGTACAAGTGTCGCCTCACTGGGCAGTGCAGATGTGTCCATTTTAGCTTGCAGACGATGACGTGTAGCAATTTATGAGCTAACGCAAGTCGAATGTTTTACCGTGTGTATCTGCTAGATACTGCCTCTCATATGGTGGAGAGGCTCACTCCTTCTTGTGTCTCGTTCTCTGCACACGAGTTGCCTCTGGCATCGATATAGCACGTGTTTTTCTAGCGTCAGCGTGGCGTCACGTCAAGTCAGCGAATTCAATATCACACGAATCGAGTCGACATGTTTGCTTGTTACGATGACGGAAGCTGAAGAAATGTGTGTGGAACTTCACTGCATCGGCTGCTCGCCCTTCAGCGTCCCTATGTCTTATCAGACGAAGGTGACTGTGAAATTGGCAACGAGGCACAAATTAACGAACACATGCAAATGGCAACCTTCGACGTCAGCCGAAATAGCTCAGTTGGGAGAGCGTTAGACTGAAGATCTAAAGGTCCCTGGTTCGATCCCGGGTTTCGGCAGGTATTCGTTTTCATGCGACGCCAATGAATTACTCTGCGTTTGTGATCATGCAACTACCGCTGACAACAAAACTGACCCTCTCCTGTAGCTGTTCTGGTTGTCTATTGCATGCCATAAGAGGAACTTACTAGACAACTAACTCCCTTAGAAGCAAAAGAATTAAAAATATCCTACCGACTGCATTCCCTTTTCTGTGTCAGGTGGTGAAGAACATCTTCAACGGAACCGTGAAATGAGCGAAAGCGTGGGAAACATTGCATTCGAAATGCTTGTGAATTTTCCAATTGCCCAGTGAGTGTCGACAAAACACGTAAATTCTCTGCTCCAACGTATGAGACGTAACAACTGGTACAATTTGTTGTTGCATCGTGTGTCAGCAGTCTTCGATAGTGTGTTACGGGCTTAGCGCGGATAAGTTTGTAGACAGCATTTGGGCGACGTTTTATTAGTAACGGCCCCATGCAGCGATTGAACAACAGTAAAGGACATGAGTCAATGTATAGTTGTGCATCGTGGGAGGTTTTGCAGCCTTGTGTGAGCCCGGATAGCTCAGTCGGTAGAGCATTAGGCTTTTAACCTAAGGGTCCAGGGTTCAAGTCCCTGTCCGGGCGGAAATTTTAATACTTTGGTAGCGATTCGTCTGGTAGCGGTGGAAACGCTACGGAAAATAATGCAGCTACGCCGTTTTCTGACACCACAGTGTGTTTAAACGGTAGCAGTTGCATGTGTCGAGAGAACACCGCGCTAACGGCAGTCGTGGCCGAAGTGGTTAAGGCGTCTGACTCGAAATCAGATTCCCTCTGGGAGCGTAGGTTCGAATCCTACCGGCTGCGTGCGATTTTGCGTAAAGAGGAGCAAACGTTTTCGCACACATGTGACATGCGTGGGCGAATGCGGGTTGCAACCAGTGATGCCATTCTCAACAAGACGAAAATTTCCGTTTTAAGAATACTGAGTTTTCGCGACGACAGCTACTTACTGTGCCTTTCGGTTCACCTCGCACTGACGCTGGGACTGCAGAAAGCCGTCGCTGAGATGGTGAGTACACAGATGTGCTCGAAAGTGTTGGACAGAGCGGACATTTCATTTTCTTTTTATGAATCGCAATTTCAATCATTCGAGTGCGGCAAAAGCAGTGGTGCAGCGTTTTTTTTTTTCTTTTCTTAAGATCTCGCAGCTGCTTGGAGGTATGTCCATCGTTTTAAGACGACAGAAAACTAGCGTCAGCGGTGCGTCAGTGGGAAGTCGGTGAAGTCGCCATTGGAGCCATAAGTCAGTGGGAAATTAGTACACTTTCGTAACGGCTAATGGAAACCCTACAGCAAAGAGTGAGGCCACGCCGTTTTCTGCCATCAGATTGCTTCTAAAGATGGCGGCTTCACTTGTCGGGAGTCGCTTCCGCCACCGGCAGTCGTGGCCGAGTGGTTAAGGCGTCTGACTTGAAATCAGATTCCCTCTGGGAGCGTAGGTTCGAGTCCTGCCGACTGCGAAAATTTTCTCGCTCTCAAAAGGCGGACGTTGAGCTGCATCCTAGCAGTTGCGTCACTACTAAACACGTGGGTCACCAGCAATGTGCAGTGTTATTTGATCGAGGGCGCAGCGTTACAGTCGCCCCCAGAAGCCGCAGCTCATCTCCTAGTCTCACAGCCGTCCACCAGGTGTTAGTACAAGTGTCGCCTCACTGGGCAGTGCAGATGTGTCCATTTTAGCTTGCAGACGATGACGTGTAGCAATTTATGAGCTAACGCAAGTCGAATGTTTTACCGTGTGTATCTGCTAGATACTGCCTCTCATATGGTGGAGAGGCTCACTCCTTCTTGTGTCTCGTTCTCTGCACACGAGTTGCCCCTGGCATCGATATAGCACGTGTTTTCTAGCGTCAGCGTGGCGTCACGTCAAGTCAGCGAATTCAATATCACACGAATCGAGTCGACATGTTTGCTTGTTACGATGACGGAAGCTGAAGAAATGTGTGTGGAACTTCACTGCATCGGCTGCTCGCCCTTCAGCGTCCCTATGTCTTATCAGACGAAGGTGACTGTGAAATTGGCAACGAGGCACAAATTAACGAACACATGCAAATGGCAACCTTCGACGTCAGCCGAAATAGCTCAGTTGGGAGAGCGTTAGACTGAAGATCTAAAGGTCCCTGGTTCGATCCCGGGTTTCGGCAGGTATTCGTTTTCATGCGACGCCAATGGAATTACTCTGCGTTTGTGATCATGCAACTACCGCTGACAACAAAACTGACCCTCTCCTGTAGCTGTTCTGGTTGTCTATTGCATGCCATAAGAGGAACTTACTAGACAACTAACTCCCTTAGAAGCAAAAGAATTAAAAATATCCTACCGACTGCATTCCCTTTTCTGTGTCAGGTGGTGAAGAACATCTTCAACGGAACCGTGAAATGAGCGAAAGCGTGGGAAACATTGCATTCGAAATGCTTGTGAATTTTCCAATTGCCCAGTGAGTGTCGACAAAACACGTAAATTCTCTGCTCCAACGTATGAGACGTAACAACTGGTACAATTTGTTGTTGCATCGTGTGTCAGCAGTCTTCGATAGTGTGTTACGGGCTTAGCGCGATAAGTTTGTAGACAGCATTTGGCGACGTTTTATTAGTAACGGCCCCATGCAGCGATTGAACAACAGTAAAGGACATGAGTCAATGTATAGTTGTGCATCGTGGGAGGTTTTGCAGCCTTGTGTGAGCCCGGATAGCTCAGTCGGTAGAGCATTAGGCTTTTAACCTAAGGGTCCAGGGTTCAAGTCCCTGTCCGGGCGGAAATTTTAATACTTTGGTAGGCGATTCGTCTGGTAGCGGTGGAAACGCTACGGAAAATAATGCAGCTACGCCGTTTTCTGACACCACAGTGTTTTAAACGGTAGCAGTTGCATGTGTCGAGAGAACACCGCGCTAACGGCAGTCGTGGCCGAGTGGTTAAGGCGTCTGACTCGAAATCAGATTCCCTCTGGGAGCGTAGGTTCGAATCCTACCGGCTGCGTGCGATTTTGCGTAAAGAGGAGCAAACGTTTTCGCACACATGTGACATGCGTGGGCGAGATGCGGGTGCAACCAGTGATGCCATTCTCAACAAGACGAAAATTTCCGTTTTAAGAATACTGAGTTTTCGCGACGACAGCTACTTACTGTGCCTTTCGGTTCACCTCGCACTGACGCTGGGACTGCAGAAAGCCGTCGCTGAGATGGTGAGTACACAGATGTGCTCGAAAGTGTTGGACAGAGCGGACAATTTCATTTTCTTTTTATGAATCGCAATTTTCAATCATTCGAGTGCGGCAAAAGCAGTGGTGCAGCGTTTTTTTTTTCTTTTCTTAAGATCTCGCAGCTGCTTGGAGGTATGTCCATCGTTTTAAGACGACAGAAAACTAGCGTCAGCGGTGCGTCAGTGGGAAGTCGGTGAAGTCGCCATTGGAGCCATAAGTCAGTGGGAAATTAGTACACTTTCGTAACGGCTAATGGAAACCCTACAGCAAAGAGTGAGGCCACGCCGTTTTCTGCCATCAGATTGCTTCTAAAGATGGCGGCTTCACTTGTCGGGAGTCGCTTCCGCCACCGGCAGTCGTGGCCGAGTGGTTTAAGGCGTCTGACTTGAAATCAGATTCCCTCTGGGAGCGTAGGTTCGAGTCCTGCCGACTGCGAAAATTTTCTCGCTCTCAAAAGGCGGACGTTGAGCTGCATCCTAGCAGTTGCGTCACTACTAAACACGTGGGTCACCAGCAATGTGCAGTGTTATTTGATCGAGGGCGCAGCGTTACAGTCGCCCCCAGAAGCCGCAGCTCATCTCCTAGTCTCACAGCCGTCCACCAGGTGTTAGTACAAGTGTCGCCTCACTGGGCAGTGCAGATGTGTCCATTTTAGCTTGCAGACGATGACGTGTAGCAATTTATGAGCTAACGCAAGTCGAATGTTTTACCGTGTGTATCTGCTAGATACTGCCTCTCATATGGTGGAGAGGCTCACTCCTTCTTGTGTCTCGTTCTCTGCACACGAGTTGCCCCTGGCATCGATATAGCACGTGTTTTCTAGCGTCAGCGTGGCGTCACGTCAAGTCAGCGAATTCAATATCACACGAATCGAGTCGACATGTTTGCTTGTTACGATGACGGAAGCTGAAGAAATGTGTGTGGAACTTCACTGCATCGGCGCCCTTCAGCGTCCCTATGTCTTATCAGACGAAGGTGACTGTGAAATTGGCAACGAGGCACAAATTAACGAACACATGCAAATGGCAACCTTCGACGTCAGCCGAAATAGCTCAGTTGGGAGAGCGTTAGACTGAAGATCTAAAGGTCCCTGGTTCGATCCCGGGTTTCGGCAGGTATTCGTTTTCATGCGACGCCAATGGAATTACTCTGCGTTTGTGATAATGCAACTACCGCTGACAACAAAACTGACCCTCTCCTGTAGCTGTTCTGGTTGTCTATTGCATGCCATAAGAGGAACTTACTAGACAACTAACTCCCTTAGAAGCAAAAGAATTAAAAATATCCTACCGACTGCATTCCCTTTTCTGTGTCAGGTGGTGAAGAACATCTTCAACGGAACCGTGAAATGAGCGAAAGCGTGGGAAACATTGCATTCGAAATGCTTGTGAATTTTCCAATTGCCCAGTGAGTGTCGACAAAACACGTAAATTCTCTGCTCCAACGTATGAGACGTAACAACTGGTACAATTTGTTGTTGCATCGTGTGTCAGCAGTCTTCGATAGTGTGTTACGGGCTTAGCGCGATAAGTTTGTAGACAGCATTTGGGCGACGTTTTATTAGTAACGGCCCCATGCAGCGATTGAACAACAGTAAAGGACATGAGTCAATGTATAGTTGTGCATCGTGGGAGGTTTTGCAGCCTTGTGTGAGCCCGGATAGCTCAGTCGGTAGAGCATTAGGCTTTTAACCTAAGGGTCCAGGGTTCAAGTCCCTGTCCGGGCGGAAATTTTAATACTTTGGTAGCGATTCGTCTGGTAGCGGTGGAAACGCTACGGAAAATAATGCAGCTACGCCGTTTTCTGACACCACAGTGTTTTAAACGGTAGCAGTTGCATGTGTCGAGAGAACACCGCGCTAACGGCAGTCGTGGCCGAGTGGTTAAGGCGTCTGACTCGAAATCAGATTCCCTCTGGGAGCGTAGGTTCGAATCCTACCGGCTGCGTGCGATTTTGCGTAAAGAGGAGCAAACGTTTTCGCACACATGTGACATGCGTGGGCGAATGCGGGTGCAACCAGTGATGCCATTCTCAACAAGACGAAAATTTCCGTTTTAAGAATACTGAGTTTTCGCGACGACAGCTACTTACTGTGCCTTTCGGTTCACCTCGCACTGACGCTGGGACTGCAGAAAGCCGTCGCTGAGATGGTGAGTACACAGATGTGCTCGAAAGTGTTGGACAGAGCGGACATTTCATTTTCTTTTTATGAATCGCAATTTCAATCATTCGAGTGCGGCAAAAGCAGTGGTGCAGCGTTTTTTTTTTCTTTTCTTAAGATCTCGCAGCTGCTTGGAGGTATGTCCATCGTTTTAAGACGACAGAAAACTAGCGTCAGCGGTGCGTCAGTGGGAAGTCGGTGAAGTCGCCATTGGAGCCATAAGTCAGTGGGAAATTAGTACACTTTCGTAACGGCTAATGGAAACCCTACAGCAAAGAGTGAGGCCACGCCGTTTTCTGCCATCAGATTGCTTCTAAAGATGGCGGCTTCACTTGTCGGGAGTCGCTTCCGCCACCGGCAGTCGTGGCCGAGTGGTTAAGGCGTCTGACTTGAAATCAGATTCCCTCTGGGAGCGTAGGTTCGAGTCCTGCCGACTGCGAAAATTTTCTCGCTCTCAAAAGGCGGACGTTGCTAGGATGCACCTAGCAGTTGCGTCACTACTAAACACGTGGGTCACCAGCAATGTGCAGTGTTATTTGATCGAGGGCGCAGCGTTACAGTCGCCCCCAGAAGCCGCAGCTCATCTCCTAGTCTCACAGCCGTCCACCAGGTGTTAGTACAAGTGTCGCCTCACTGGGCAGTGCAGATGTGTCCATTTTAGCTTGCAGACGATGACGTGTAGCAATTTATGAGCTAACGCAAGTCGAATGTTTTACCGTGTGTATCTGCTAGATACTGCCTCTCATATGGTGGAGAGGCTCACTCCTTCTTGTGTCTCGTTCTCTGCACACGAGTTGCCCCTGGCATCGATATAGCACGTGTTTTCTAGCGTCAGCGTGGCGTCACGTCAAGTCAGCGAATTCAATATCACACGAATCGAGTCGACATGTTTGCTTGTTACGATGACGGAAGCTGAAGAAATGTGTGTGGAACTTCACTGCATCGGCTGCTCGCCCTTCAGCGTCCCTATGTCTTATCAGACGAAGGTGACTGTGAAATTGGCAACGAGGCACAAATTAACGAACACATGCAAATGGCAACCTTCGACGTCAGCCGAAATAGCTCAGTTGGGAGAGCGTTAGACTGAAGATCTAAAGGTCCCTGGTTCGATCCCGGGTTTCGGCAGGTATTCGTTTTCATGCGACGCCAATGGAATTACTCTGCGTTTGTGATAATGCAACTACCGCTGACAACAAAACTGACCCTCTCCTGTAGCTGTTCTGGTTGTCTATTGCATGCCATAAGAGGAACTTACTAGACAACTAACTCCCTTAGAAGCAAAAGAATTAAAAATATCCTACCGACTGCATTCCCTTTTCTGTGTCAGGTGGTGAAGAACATCTTCAACGGAACCGTGAAATGAGCGAAAGCGTGGGAAACATTGCATTCGAAATGCTTGTGAATTTTCCAATTGCCCAGTGAGTGTCGACAAAACACGTAAATTCTCTGCTCCAACGTATGAGACGTAACAACTGGTACAATTTGTTGTTGCATCGTGTGTCAGCAGTCTTCGATAGTGTGTTACGGGCTTAGCGCGATAAGTTTGTAGACAGCATTTGGGCGACGTTTTATTAGTAACGGCCCCATGCAGCGATTGAACAACAGTAAAGGACATGAGTCAATGTATAGTTGTGCATCGTGGGAGGTTTTGCAGCCTTGTGTGAGCCCGGATAGCTCAGTCGGTAGAGCATTAGGCTTTTAACCTAAGGGTCCAGGGTTCAAGTCCCTGTCCGGGCGGAAATTTTAATACTTTGGTAGCGATTCGTCTGGTAGCGGTGGAAACGCTACGGAAAATAATGCAGCTACGCCGTTTTCTGACACCACAGTGTTTTAAACGGTAGCAGTTGCATGTGTCGAGAGAACACCGCGCTAACGGCAGTCGTGGCCGAGTGGTTAAGGCGTCTGACTCGAAATCAGATTCCCTCTGGGAGCGTAGGTTCGAATCCTACCGGCTGCGTGCGATTTTGCGTAAAGAGGAGCAAACGTTTTCGCACACATGTGACATGCGTGGGCGAATGCGGGTGCAACCAGTGATGCCATTCTCAACAAGACGAAAATTTCCGTTTTAAGAATACTGAGTTTTCGCGACGACAGCTACTTACTGTGCCTTTCGGTTCACCTCGCACTGACGCTGGGACTGCAGAAAGCCGTCGCTGAGATGGTGAGTACACAGATGTGCTCGAAAGTGTTGGACAGAGCGGACATTTCATTTTCTTTTTATGAATCGCAATTTCAATCATTCGAGTGCGGCAAAAGCAGTGGTGCAGCGTTTTTTTTTTCTTTTCTTAAGATCTCGCAGCTGCTTGGAGGTATGTCCATCGTTTTAAGACGACAGAAAACTAGCGTCAGCGGTGCGTCAGTGGGAAGTCGGTGAAGTCGC
Source organism: Schistocerca cancellata (assembly GCF_023864275.1). Lineage (NCBI taxonomy): Eukaryota > Metazoa > Arthropoda > Insecta > Orthoptera > Acrididae > Schistocerca > Schistocerca cancellata. The sequence continues at coordinate 53,213 of NW_026046420.1, read as the reverse complement.
CATTGGAGCCATAAGTCAGTGGGAAATTAGTACACTTTCGTAACGGCTAATGGAAACCCTACAGCAAAGAGTGAGGCCACGCCGTTTTCTGCCATCAGATTGCTTCTAAAGATGGCGGCTTCACTTGTCGGGAGTCGCTTCCGCCACCGGCAGTCGTGGCCGAGTGGTTAAGGCGTCTGACTTGAAATCAGATTCCCTCTGGGAGCGTAGGTTCGAGTCCTGCCGACTGCGAAAATTTTCTCGCTCTCAAAAGGCGGACGTTGCTAGGATGCACCTAGCAGTTGCGTCACTACTAAACACGTGGGTCACCAGCAATGTGCAGTGTTATTTGATCGAGGGCGCAGCGTTACAGTCGCCCCCAGAAGCCGCAGCTCATCTCCTAGTCTCACAGCCGTCCACCAGGTGTTAGTACAAGTGTCGCCTCACTGGGCAGTGCAGATGTGTCCATTTTAGCTTGCAGACGATGACGTGTAGCAATTTATGAGCTAACGCAAGTCGAATGTTTTACCGTGTGTATCTGCTAGATACTGCCTCTCATATGGTGGAGAGGCTCACTCCTTCTTGTGTCTCGTTCTCTGCACACGAGTTGCCCCTGGCATCGATATAGCACGTGTTTTCTAGCGTCAGCGTGGCGTCACGTCAAGTCAGCGAATTCAATATCACACGAATCGAGTCGACATGTTTGCTTGTTACGATGACGGAAGCTGAAGAAATGTGTGTGGAACTTCACTGCATCGGCTGCTCGCCCTTCAGCGTCCCTATGTCTTATCAGACGAAGGTGACTGTGAAATTGGCAACGAGGCACAAATTAACGAACACATGCAAATGGCAACCTTCGACGTCAGCCGAAATAGCTCAGTTGGGAGAGCGTTAGACTGAAGATCTAAAGGTCCCTGGTTCGATCCCGGGTTTCGGCAGGTATTCGTTTTCATGCGACGCCAATGGAATTACTCTGCGTTTGTGATAATGCAACTACCGCTGACAACAAAACTGACCCTCTCCTGTAGCTGTTCTGGTTGTCTATTGCATGCCATAAGAGGAACTTACTAGACAACTAACTCCCTTAGAAGCAAAAGAATTAAAAATATCCTACCGACTGCATTCCCTTTTCTGTGTCAGGTGGTGAAGAACATCTTCAACGGAACCGTGAAATGAGCGAAAGCGTGGGAAACATTGCATTCGAAATGCTTGTGAATTTTCCAATTGCCCAGTGAGTGTCGACAAAACACGTAAATTCTCTGCTCCAACGTATGAGACGTAACAACTGGTACAATTTGTTGTTGCATCGTGTGTCAGCAGTCTTCGATAGTGTGTTACGGGCTTAGCGCGATAAGTTTGTAGACAGCATTTGGGCGACGTTTTATTAGTAACGGCCCCATGCAGCGATTGAACAACAGTAAAGGACATGAGTCAATGTATAGTTGTGCATCGTGGGAGGTTTTGCAGCCTTGTGTGAGCCCGGATAGCTCAGTCGGTAGAGCATTAGGCTTTTAACCTAAGGGTCCAGGGTTCAAGTCCCTGTCCGGGCGGAAATTTTAATACTTTGGTAGCGATTCGTCTGGTAGCGGTGGAAACGCTACGGAAAATAATGCAGCTACGCCGTTTTCTGACACCACAGTGTTTTAAACGGTAGCAGTTGCATGTGTCGAGAGAACACCGCGCTAACGGCAGTCGTGGCCGAGTGGTTAAGGCGTCTGACTCGAAATCAGATTCCCTCTGGGAGCGTAGGTTCGAATCCTACCGGCTGCGTGCGATTTTGCGTAAAGAGGAGCAAACGTTTTCGCACACATGTGACATGCGTGGGCGAATGCGGGTGCAACCAGTGATGCCATTCTCAACAAGACGAAAATTTCCGTTTTAAGAATACTGAGTTTTCGCGACGACAGCTACTTACTGTGCCTTTCGGTTCACCTCGCACTGACGCTGGGACTGCAGAAAGCCGTCGCTGAGATGGTGAGTACACAGATGTGCTCGAAAGTGTTGGACAGAGCGGACATTTCATTTTCTTTTTATGAATCGCAATTTCAATCATTCGAGTGCGGCAAAAGCAGTGGTGCAGCGTTTTTTTTTTCTTTTCTTAAGATCTCGCAGCTGCTTGGAGGTATGTCCATCGTTTTAAGACGACAGAAAACTAGCGTCAGCGGTGCGTCAGTGGGAAGTCGGTGAAGTCGCCATTGGAGCCATAAGTCAGTGGGAAATTAGTACACTTTCGTAACGGCTAATGGAAACCCTACAGCAAAGAGTGAGGCCACGCCGTTTTCTGCCATCAGATTGCTTCTAAAGATGGCGGCTTCACTTGTCGGGAGTCGCTTCCGCCACCGGCAGTCGTGGCCGAGTGGTTAAGGCGTCTGACTTGAAATCAGATTCCCTCTGGGAGCGTAGGTTCGAGTCCTGCCGACTGCGAAAATTTTCTCGCTCTCAAAAGGCGGACGTTGCTAGGATGCACCTAGCAGTTGCGTCACTACTAAACACGTGGGTCACCAGCAATGTGCAGTGTTATTTGATCGAGGGCGCAGCGTTACAGTCGCCCCCAGAAGCCGCAGCTCATCTCCTAGTCTCACAGCCGTCCACCAGGTGTTAGTACAAGTGTCGCCTCACTGGGCAGTGCAGATGTGTCCATTTTAGCTTGCAGACGATGACGTGTAGCAATTTATGAGCTAACGCAAGTCGAATGTTTTACCGTGTGTATCTGCTAGATACTGCCTCTCATATGGTGGAGAGGCTCACTCCTTCTTGTGTCTCGTTCTCTGCACACGAGTTGCCCCTGGCATCGATATAGCACGTGTTTTCTAGCGTCAGCGTGGCGTCACGTCAAGTCAGCGAATTCAATATCACACGAATCGAGTCGACATGTTTGCTTGTTACGATGACGGAAGCTGAAGAAATGTGTGTGGAACTTCACTGCATCGGCTGCTCGCCCTTCAGCGTCCCTATGTCTTATCAGACGAAGGTGACTGTGAAATTGGCAACGAGGCACAAATTAACGAACACATGCAAATGGCAACCTTCGACGTCAGCCGAAATAGCTCAGTTGGGAGAGCGTTAGACTGAAGATCTAAAGGTCCCTGGTTCGATCCCGGGTTTCGGCAGGTATTCGTTTTCATGCGACGCCAATGGAATTACTCTGCGTTTGTGATAATGCAACTACCGCTGACAACAAAACTGACCCTCTCCTGTAGCTGTTCTGGTTGTCTATTGCATGCCATAAGAGGAACTTACTAGACAACTAACTCCCTTAGAAGCAAAAGAATTAAAAATATCCTACCGACTGCATTCCCTTTTCTGTGTCAGGTGGTGAAGAACATCTTCAACGGAACCGTGAAATGAGCGAAAGCGTGGGAAACATTGCATTCGAAATGCTTGTGAATTTTCCAATTGCCCAGTGAGTGTCGACAAAACACGTAAATTCTCTGCTCCAACGTATGAGACGTAACAACTGGTACAATTTGTTGTTGCATCGTGTGTCAGCAGTCTTCGATAGTGTGTTACGGGCTTAGCGCGATAAGTTTGTAGACAGCATTTGGGCGACGTTTTATTAGTAACGGCCCCATGCAGCGATTGAACAACAGTAAAGGACATGAGTCAATGTATAGTTGTGCATCGTGGGAGGTTTTGCAGCCTTGTGTGAGCCCGGATAGCTCAGTCGGTAGAGCATTAGGCTTTTAACCTAAGGGTCCAGGGTTCAAGTCCCTGTCCGGGCGGAAATTTTAATACTTTGGTAGCGATTCGTCTGGTAGCGGTGGAAACGCTACGGAAAATAATGCAGCTACGCCGTTTTCTGACACCACAGTGTTTTAAACGGTAGCAGTTGCATGTGTCGAGAGAACACCGCGCTAACGGCAGTCGTGGCCGAGTGGTTAAGGCGTCTGACTCGAAATCAGATTCCCTCTGGGAGCGTAGGTTCGAATCCTACCGGCTGCGTGCGATTTTGCGTAAAGAGGAGCAAACGTTTTCGCACACATGTGACATGCGTGGGCGAATGCGGGTGCAACCAGTGATGCCATTCTCAACAAGACGAAAATTTCCGTTTTAAGAATACTGAGTTTTCGCGACGACAGCTACTTACTGTGCCTTTCGGTTCACCTCGCACTGACGCTGGGACTGCAGAAAGCCGTCGCTGAGATGGTGAGTACACAGATGTGCTCGAAAGTGTTGGACAGAGCGGACATTTCATTTTCTTTTTATGAATCGCAATTTCAATCATTCGAGTGCGGCAAAAGCAGTGGTGCAGCGTTTTTTTTTTCTTTTCTTAAGATCTCGCAGCTGCTTGGAGGTATGTCCATCGTTTTAAGACGACAGAAAACTAAAGTCACTGCACAGTGGAAATTTACTGGCCCACCAACACAGTTAGACCGGAACAGACCGGTGATGCTGTATTGTAACCTATCACCTCGGACTACAAGTCCATTAAAAAAAAAAAAAAAAAAAAAAAAGCGTCAGCGGTGCGTCAGTGGGAAGTCGGTGAAGTCGCCATTGGAGCCATAAGTCAGTGGGAAATTAGTACACTTTCGTAACGGCTAATGGAAACCCTACAGCAAAGAGTGAGGCCACGCCGTTTTCTGCCATCAGATTGCTTCTAAAGATGGCGGCTTCACTTGTCGGGAGTCGCTTCCGCCACCGGCAGTCGTGGCCGAGTGGTTAAGGCGTCTGACTTGAAATCAGATTCCCTCTGGGAGCGTAGGTTCGAGTCCTGCCGACTGCGAAAATTTTCTCGCTCTCAAAAGGCGGACGTTGCTAGGATGCACCTAGCAGTTGCGTCACTACTAAACACGTGGGTCACCAGCAATGTGCAGTGTTATTTGATCGAGGGCGCAGCGTTACAGTCGCCCCCAGAAGCCGCAGCTCATCTCCTAGTCTCACAGCCGTCCACCAGGTGTTAGTACAAGTGTCGCCTCACTGGGCAGTGCAGATGTGTCCATTTTAGCTTGCAGACGATGACGTGTAGCAATTTATGAGCTAACGCAAGTCGAATGTTTTACCGTGTGTATCTGCTAGATACTGCCTCTCATATGGTGGAGAGGCTCACTCCTTCTTGTGTCTCGTTCTCTGCACACGAGTTGCCCCTGGCATCGATATAGCACGTGTTTTCTAGCGTCAGCGTGGCGTCACGTCAAGTCAGCGAATTCAATATCACACGAATCGAGTCGACATGTTTGCTTGTTACGATGACGGAAGCTGAAGAAATGTGTGTGGAACTTCACTGCATCGGCTGCTCGCCCTTCAGCGTCCCTATGTCTTATCAGACGAAGGTGACTGTGAAATTGGCAACGAGGCACAAATTAACGAACACATGCAAATGGCAACCTTCGACGTCAGCCGAAATAGCTCAGTTGGGAGAGCGTTAGACTGAAGATCTAAAGGTCCCTGGTTCGATCCCGGGTTTCGGCAGGTATTCGTTTTCATGCGACGCCAATGGAATTACTCTGCGTTTGTGATAATGCAACTACCGCTGACAACAAAACTGACCCTCTCCTGTAGCTGTTCTGGTTGTCTATTGCATGCCATAAGAGGAACTTACTAGACAACTAACTCCCTTAGAAGCAAAAGAATTAAAAATATCCTACCGACTGCATTCCCTTTTCTGTGTCAGGTGGTGAAGAACATCTTCAACGGAACCGTGAAATGAGCGAAAGCGTGGGAAACATTGCATTCGAAATGCTTGTGAATTTTCCAATTGCCCAGTGAGTGTCGACAAAACACGTAAATTCTCTGCTCCAACGTATGAGACGTAACAACTGGTACAATTTGTTGTTGCATCGTGTGTCAGCAGTCTTCGATAGTGTGTTACGGGCTTAGCGCGATAAGTTTGTAGACAGCATTTGGGCGACGTTTTATTAGTAACGGCCCCATGCAGCGATTGAACAACAGTAAAGGACATGAGTCAATGTATAGTTGTGCATCGTGGGAGGTTTTGCAGCCTTGTGTGAGCCCGGATAGCTCAGTCGGTAGAGCATTAGGCTTTTAACCTAAGGGTCCAGGGTTCAAGTCCCTGTCCGGGCGGAAATTTTAATACTTTGGTAGCGATTCGTCTGGTAGCGGTGGAAACGCTACGGAAAATAATGCAGCTACGCCGTTTTCTGACACCACAGTGTTTTAAACGGTAGCAGTTGCATGTGTCGAGAGAACACCGCGCTAACGACAGTCGTGGCCGAGTGGTTAAGGCGTCTGACTCGAAATCAGATTCCCTCTGGGAGCGTAGGTTCGAATCCTACCGGCTGCGTGCGATTTTGCGTAAAGAGGAGCAAACGTTTTCGCACACATGTGACATGCGTGGGCGAATGCGGGTGCAACCAGTGATGCCATTCTCAACAAGACGAAAATTTCCGTTTTAAGAATACTGAGTTTTCGCGACGACAGCTACTTACTGTGCCTTTCGGTTCACCTCGCACTGACGCTGGGACTGCAGAAAGCCGTCGCTGAGATGGTGAGTACACAGATGTGCTCGAAAGTGTTGGACAGAGCGGACATTTCATTTTCTTTTTATGAATCGCAATTTCAATCATTCGAGTGCGGCAAAAGCAGTGGTGCAGCGTTTTTTTTTTCTTTTCTTAAGATCTCGCAGCTGCTTGGAGGTATGTCCATCGTTTTAAGACGACAGAAAACTAGCGTCAGCGGTGCGTCAGTGGGAAGTCGGTGAAGTCGCCATTGGAGCCATAAGTCAGTGGGAAATTAGTACACTTTCGTAACGGCTAATGGAAACCCTACAGCAAAGAGTGAGGCCACGCCGTTTTCTGCCATCAGATTGCTTCTAAAGATGGCGGCTTCACTTGTCGGGAGTCGCTTCCGCCACCGGCAGTCGTGGCCGAGTGGTTAAGGCGTCTGACTTGAAATCAGATTCCCTCTGGGAGCGTAGGTTCGAGTCCTGCCGACTGCGAAAATTTTCTCGCTCTCAAAAGGCGGACGTTGCTAGGATGCACCTAGCAGTTGCGTCACTACTAAACACGTGGGTCACCAGCAATGTGCAGTGTTATTTGATCGAGGGCGCAGCGTTACAGTCGCCCCCAGAAGCCGCAGCTCATCTCCTAGTCTCACAGCCGTCCACCAGGTGTTAGTACAAGTGTCGCCTCACTGGGCAGTGCAGATGTGTCCATTTTAGCTTGCAGACGATGACGTGTAGCAATTTATGAGCTAACGCAAGTCGAATGTTTTACCGTGTGTATCTGCTAGATACTGCCTCTCATATGGTGGAGAGGCTCACTCCTTCTTGTGTCTCGTTCTCTGCACACGAGTTGCCCCTGGCATCGATATAGCACGTGTTTTCTAGCGTCAGCGTGGCGTCACGTCAAGTCAGCGAATTCAATATCACACGAATCGAGTCGACATGTTTGCTTGTTACGATGACGGAAGCTGAAGAAATGTGTGTGGAACTTCACTGCATCGGCTGCTCGCCCTTCAGCGTCCCTATGTCTTATCAGACGAAGGTGACTGTGAAATTGGCAACGAGGCACAAATTAACGAACACATGCAAATGGCAACCTTCGACGTCAGCCGAAATAGCTCAGTTGGGAGAGCGTTAGACTGAAGATCTAAAGGTCCCTGGTTCGATCCCGGGTTTCGGCAGGTATTCGTTTTCATGCGACGCCAATGGAATTACTCTGCGTTTGTGATAATGCAACTACCGCTGACAACAAAACTGACCCTCTCCTGTAGCTGTTCTGGTTGTCTATTGCATGCCATAAGAGGAACTTACTAGACAACTAACTCCCTTAGAAGCAAAAGAATTAAAAATATCCTACCGACTGCATTCCCTTTTCTGTGTCAGGTGGTGAAGAACATCTTCAACGGAACCGTGAAATGAGCGAAAGCGTGGGAAACATTGCATTCGAAATGCTTGTGAATTTTCCAATTGCCCAGTGAGTGTCGACAAAACACGTAAATTCTCTGCTCCAACGTATGAGACGTAACAACTGGTACAATTTGTTGTTGCATCGTGTGTCAGCAGTCTTCGATAGTGTGTTACGGGCTTAGCGCGATAAGTTTGTAGACAGCATTTGGGCGACGTTTTATTAGTAACGGCCCCATGCAGCGATTGAACAACAGTAAAGGACATGAGTCAATGTATAGTTGTGCATCGTGGGAGGTTTTGCAGCCTTGTGTGAGCCCGGATAGCTCAGTCGGTAGAGCATTAGGCTTTTAACCTAAGGGTCCAGGGTTCAAGTCCCTGTCCGGGCGGAAATTTTAATACTTTGGTAGCGATTCGTCTGGTAGCGGTGGAAACGCTACGGAAAATAATGCAGCTACGCCGTTTTCTGACACCACAGTGTTTTAAACGGTAGCAGTTGCATGTGTCGAGAGAACACCGCGCTAACGGCAGTCGTGGCCGAGTGGTTAAGGCGTCTGACTCGAAATCAGATTCCCTCTGGGAGCGTAGGTTCGAATCCTACCGGCTGCGTGCGATTTTGCGTAAAGAGGAGCAAACGTTTTCGCACACATGTGACATGCGTGGGCGAATGCGGGTGCAACCAGTGATGCCATTCTCAACAAGACGAAAATTTCCGTTTTAAGAATACTGAGTTTTCGCGACGACAGCTACTTACTGTGCCTTTCGGTTCACCTCGCACTGACGCTGGGACTGCAGAAAGCCGTCGCTGAGATGGTGAGTACACAGATGTGCTCGAAAGTGTTGGACAGAGCGGACATTTCATTTTCTTTTTATGAATCGCAATTTCAATCATTCGAGTGCGGCAAAAGCAGTGGTGCAGCGTTTTTTTTTTCTTTTCTTAAGATCTCGCAGCTGCTTGGAGGTATGTCCATCGTTTTAAGACGACAGAAAACTAGCGTCAGCGGTGCGTCAGTGGGAAGTCGGTGAAGTCGCCATTGGAGCCATAAGTCAGTGGGAAATTAGTACACTTTCGTAACGGCTAATGGAAACCCTACAGCAAAGAGTGAGGCCACGCCGTTTTCTGCCATCAGATTGCTTCTAAAGATGGCGGCTTCACTTGTCGGGAGTCGCTTCCGCCACCGGCAGTCGTGGCCGAGTGGTTAAGGCGTCTGACTTGAAATCAGATTCCCTCTGGGAGCGTAGGTTCGAGTCCTGCCGACTGCGAAAATTTTCTCGCTCTCAAAAGGCGGACGTTGCTAGGATGCACCTAGCAGTTGCGTCACTACTAAACACGTGGGTCACCAGCAATGTGCAGTGTTATTTGATCGAGGGCGCAGCGTTACAGTCGCCCCCAGAAGCCGCAGCTCATCTCCTAGTCTCACAGCCGTCCACCAGGTGTTAGTACAAGTGTCGCCTCACTGGGCAGTGCAGATGTGTCCATTTTAGCTTGCAGACGATGACGTGTAGCAATTTATGAGCTAACGCAAGTCGAATGTTTTACCGTGTGTATCTGCTAGATACTGCCTCTCATATGGTGGAGAGGCTCACTCCTTCTTGTGTCTCGTTCTCTGCACACGAGTTGCCCCTGGCATCGATATAGCACGTGTTTTCTAGCGTCAGCGTGGCGTCACGTCAAGTCAGCGAATTCAATATCACACGAATCGAGTCGACATGTTTGCTTGTTACGATGACGGAAGCTGAAGAAATGTGTGTGGAACTTCACTGCATCGGCTGCTCGCCCTTCAGCGTCCCTATGTCTTATCAGACGAAGGTGACTGTGAAATTGGCAACGAGGCACAAATTAACGAACACATGCAAATGGCAACCTTCGACGTCAGCCGAAATAGCTCAGTTGGGAGAGCGTTAGACTGAAGATCTAAAGGTCCCTGGTTCGATCCCGGGTTTCGGCAGGTATTCGTTTTCATGCGACGCCAATGGAATTACTCTGCGTTTGTGATAATGCAACTACCGCTGACAACAAAACTGACCCTCTCCTGTAGCTGTTCTGGTTGTCTATTGCATGCCATAAGAGGAACTTACTAGACAACTAACTCCCTTAGAAGCAAAAGAATTAAAAATATCCTACCGACTGCATTCCCTTTTCTGTGTCAGGTGGTGAAGAACATCTTCAACGGAACCGTGAAATGAGCGAAAGCGTGGGAAACATTGCATTCGAAATGCTTGTGAATTTTCCAATTGCCCAGTGAGTGTCGACAAAACACGTAAATTCTCTGCTCCAACGTATGAGACGTAACAACTGGTACAATTTGTTGTTGCATCGTGTGTCAGCAGTCTTCGATAGTGTGTTACGGGCTTAGCGCGATAAGTTTGTAGACAGCATTTGGGCGACGTTTTATTAGTAACGGCCCCATGCAGCGATTGAACAACAGTAAAGGACATGAGTCAATGTATAGTTGTGCATCGTGGGAGGTTTGGCAGCCTTGTGTGAGCCCGGATAGCTCAGTCGGTAGAGCATTAGGCTTTTAACCTAAGGGTCCAGGGTTCAAGTCCCTGTCCGGGCGGAAATTTTAATACTTTGGTAGCGATTCGTCTGGTAGCGGTGGAAACGCTACGGAAAATAATGCAGCTACGCCGTTTTCTGACACCACAGTGTTTTAAACGGTAGCAGTTGCATGTGTCGAGAGAACACCGCGCTAACGGCAGTCGTGGCCGAGTGGTTAAGGCGTCTGACTCGAAATCAGATTCCCTCTGGGAGCGTAGGTTCGAATCCTACCGGCTGCGTGCGATTTTGCGTAAAGAGGAGCAAACGTTTTCGCACACATGTGACATGCGTGGGCGAATGCGGGTGCAACCAGTGATGCCATTCTCAACAAGACGAAAATTTCCGTTTTAAGAATACTGAGTTTTCGCGACGACAGCTACTTACTGTGCCTTTCGGTTCACCTCGCACTGACGCTGGGACTGCAGAAAGCCGTCGCTGAGATGGTGAGTACACAGATGTGCTCGAAAGTGTTGGACAGAGCGGACATTTCATTTTCTTTTTATGAATCGCAATTTCAATCATTCGAGTGCGGCAAAAGCAGTGGTGCAGCGTTTTTTTTTTCTTTTCTTAAGATCTCGCAGCTGCTTGGAGGTATGTCCATCGTTTTAAGACGACAGAAAACTAGCGTCAGCGGTGCGTCAGTGGGAAGTCGGTGAAGTCGCCATTGGAGCCATAAGTCAGTGGGAAATTAGTACACTTTCGTAACGGCTAATGGAAACCCTACAGCAAAGAGTGAGGCCACGCCGTTTTCTGCCATCAGATTGCTTCTAAAGATGGCGGCTTCACTTGTCGGGAGTCGCTTCCGCCACCGGCAGTCGTGGCCGAGTGGTTAAGGCGTCTGACTTGAAATCAGATTCCCTCTGGGAGCGTAGGTTCGAGTCCTGCCGACTGCGAAAATTTTCTCGCTCTCAAAAGGCGGACGTTGCTAGGATGCACCTAGCAGTTGCGTCACTACTAAACACGTGGGTCACCAGCAATGTGCAGTGTTATTTGATCGAGGGCGCAGCGTTACAGTCGCCCCCAGAAGCCGCAGCTCATCTCCTAGTCTCACAGCCGTCCACCAGGTGTTAGTACAAGTGTCGCCTCACTGGGCAGTGCAGATGTGTCCATTTTAGCTTGCAGACGATGACGTGTAGCAATTTATGAGCTAACGCAAGTCGAATGTTTTACCGTGTGTATCTGCTAGATACTGCCTCTCATATGGTGGAGAGGCTCACTCCTTCTTGTGTCTCGTTCTCTGCACACGAGTTGCCCCTGGCATCGATATAGCACGTGTTTTCTAGCGTCAGCGTGGCGTCACGTCAAGTCAGCGAATTCAATATCACACGAATCGAGTCGACATGTTTGCTTGTTACGATGACGGAAGCTGAAGAAATGTGTGTGGAACTTCACTGCATCGGCTGCTCGCCCTTCAGCGTCCCTATGTCTTATCAGACGAAGGTGACTGTGAAATTGGCAACGAGGCACAAATTAACGAACACATGCAAATGGCAACCTTCGACGTCAGCCGAAATAGCTCAGTTGGGAGAGCGTTAGACTGAAGATCTAAAGGTCCCTGGTTCGATCCCGGGTTTCGGCAGGTATTCGTTTTCATGCGACGCCAATGGAATTACTCTGCGTTTGTGATAATGCAACTACCGCTGACAACAAAACTGACCCTCTCCTGTAGCTGTTCTGGTTGTCTATTGCATGCCATAAGAGGAACTTACTAGACAACTAACTCCCTTAGAAGCAAAAGAATTAAAAATATCCTACCGACTGCATTCCCTTTTCTGTGTCAGGTGGTGAAGAACATCTTCAACGGAACCGTGAAATGAGCGAAAGCGTGGGAAACATTGCATTCGAAATGCTTGTGAATTTTCCAATTGCCCAGTGAGTGTCGACAAAACACGTAAATTCTCTGCTCCAACGTATGAGACGTAACAACTGGTACAATTTGTTGTTGCATCGTGTGTCAGCAGTCTTCGATAGTGTGTTACGGGCTTAGCGCGATAAGTTTGTAGACAGCATTTGGGCGACGTTTTATTAGTAACGGCCCCATGCAGCGATTGAACAACAGTAAAGGACATGAGTCAATGTATAGTTGTGCATCGTGGGAGGTTTGGCAGCCTTGTGTGAGCCCGGATAGCTCAGTCGGTAGAGCATTAGGCTTTTAACCTAAGGGTCCAGGGTTCAAGTCCCTGTCCGGGCGGAAATTTTAATACTTTGGTAGCGATTCGTCTGGTAGCGGTGGAAACGCTACGGAAAATAATGCAGCTACGCCGTTTTCTGACACCACAGTGTTTTAAACGGTAGCAGTTGCATGTGTCGAGAGAACACCGCGCTAACGGCAGTCGTGGCCGAGTGGTTAAGGCGTCTGACTCGAAATCAGATTCCCTCTGGGAGCGTAGGTTCGAATCCTACCGGCTGCGTGCGATTTTGCGTAAAGAGGAGCAAACGTTTTCGCACACATGTGACATGCGTGGGCGAATGCGGGTGCAACCAGTGATGCCATTCTCAACAAGACGAAAATTTCCGTTTTAAGAATACTGAGTTTTCGCGACGACAGCTACTTACTGTGCCTTTCGGTTCACCTCGCACTGACGCTGGGACTGCAGAAAGCCGTCGCTGAGATGGTGAGTACACAGATGTGCTCGAAAGTGTTGGACAGAGCGGACATTTCATTTTCTTTTTATGAATCGCAATTTCAATCATTCGAGTGCGGCAAAAGCAGTGGTGCAGCGTTTTTTTTTTCTTTTCTTAAGATCTCGCAGCTGCTTGGAGGTATGTCCATCGTTTTAAGACGACAGAAAACTAGCGTCAGCGGTGCGTCAGTGGGAAGTCGGTGAAGTCGCCATTGGAGCCATAAGTCAGTGGGAAATTAGTACACTTTCGTAACGGCTAATGGAAACCCTACAGCAAAGAGTGAGGCCACGCCGTTTTCTGCCATCAGATTGCTTCTAAAGATGGCGGCTTCACTTGTCGGGAGTCGCTTCCGCCACCGGCAGTCGTGGCCGAGTGGTTAAGGCGTCTGACTTGAAATCAGATTCCCTCTGGGAGCGTAGGTTCGAGTCCTGCCGACTGCGAAAATTTTCTCGCTCTCAAAAGGCGGACGTTGCTAGGATGCACCTAGCAGTTGCGTCACTACTAAACACGTGGGTCACCAGCAATGTGCAGTGTTATTTGATCGAGGGCGCAGCGTTACAGTCGCCCCCAGAAGCCGCAGCTCATCTCCTAGTCTCACAGCCGTCCACCAGGTGTTAGTACAAGTGTCGCCTCACTGGGCAGTGCAGATGTGTCCATTTTAGCTTGCAGACGATGACGTGTAGCAATTTATGAGCTAACGCAAGTCGAATGTTTTACCGTGTGTATCTGCTAGATACTGCCTCTCATATGGTGGAGAGGCTCACTCCTTCTTGTGTCTCGTTCTCTGCACACGAGTTGCCCCTGGCATCGATATAGCACGTGTTTTCTAGCGTCAGCGTGGCGTCACGTCAAGTCAGCGAATTCAATATCACACGAATCGAGTCGACATGTTTGCTTGTTACGATGACGGAAGCTGAAGAAATGTGTGTGGAACTTCACTGCATCGGCTGCTCGCCCTTCAGCGTCCCTATGTCTTATCAGACGAAGGTGACTGTGAAATTGGCAACGAGGCACAAATTAACGAACACATGCAAATGGCAACCTTCGACGTCAGCCGAAATAGCTCAGTTGGGAGAGCGTTAGACTGAAGATCTAAAGGTCCCTGGTTCGATCCCGGGTTTCGGCAGGTATTCGTTTTCATGCGACGCCAATGGAATTACTCTGCGTTTGTGATAATGCAACTACCGCTGACAACAAAACTGACCCTCTCCTGTAGCTGTTCTGGTTGTCTATTGCATGCCATAAGAGGAACTTACTAGACAACTAACTCCCTTAGAAGCAAAAGAATTAAAAATATCCTACCGACTGCATTCCCTTTTCTGTGTCAGGTGGTGAAGAACATCTTCAACGGAACCGTGAAATGAGCGAAAGCGTGGGAAACATTGCATTCGAAATGCTTGTGAATTTTCCAATTGCCCAGTGAGTGTCGACAAAACACGTAAATTCTCTGCTCCAACGTATGAGACGTAACAACTGGTACAATTTGTTGTTGCATCGTGTGTCAGCAGTCTTCGATAGTGTGTTACGGGCTTAGCGCGATAAGTTTGTAGACAGCATTTGGGCGACGTTTTATTAGTAACGGCCCCATGCAGCGATTGAACAACAGTAAAGGACATGAGTCAATGTATAGTTGTGCATCGTGGGAGGTTTTGCAGCCTTGTGTGAGCCCGGATAGCTCAGTCGGTAGAGCATTAGGCTTTTAACCTAAGGGTCCAGGGTTCAAGTCCCTGTCCGGGCGGAAATTTTAATACTTTGGTAGCGATTCGTCTGGTAGCGGTGGAAACGCTACGGAAAATAATGCAGCTACGCCGTTTTCTGACACCACAGTGTTTTAAACGGTAGCAGTTGCATGTGTCGAGAGAACACCGCGCTAACGGCAGTCGTGGCCGAGTGGTTAAGGCGTCTGACTCGAAATCAGATTCCCTCTGGGAGCGTAGGTTCGAATCCTACCGGCTGCGTGCGATTTTGCGTAAAGAGGAGCAAACGTTTTCGCACACATGTGACATGCGTGGGCGAATGCGGGTGCAACCAGTGATGCCATTCTCAACAAGACGAAAATTTCCGTTTTAAGAATACTGAGTTTTCGCGACGACAGCTACTTACTGTGCCTTTCGGTTCACCTCGCACTGACGCTGGGACTGCAGAAAGCCGTCGCTGAGATGGTGAGTACACAGATGTGCTCGAAAGTGTTGGACAGAGCGGACATTTCATTTTCTTTTTATGAATCGCAATTTCAATCATTCGAGTGCGGCAAAAGCAGTGGTGCAGCGTTTTTTTTTTCTTTTCTTAAGATCTCGCAGCTGCTTGGAGGTATGTCCATCGTTTTAAGACGACAGAAAACTAGCGTCAGCGGTGCGTCAGTGGGAAGTCGGTGAAGTCGCCATTGGAGCCATAAGTCAGTGGGAAATTAGTACACTTTCGTAACGGCTAATGGAAACCCTACAGCAAAGAGTGAGGCCACGCCGTTTTCTGCCATCAGATCGCTTCTAAAGATGGCGGCTTCACTTGTCGGGAGTCGCTTCCGCCACCGGCAGTCGTGGCCGAGTGGTTAAGGCGTCTGACTTGAAATCAGATTCCCTCTGGGAGCGTAGGTTCGAGTCCTGCCGACTGCGAAAATTTTCTCGCTCTCAAAAGGCGGACGTTGCTAGGATGCACCTAGCAGTTGCGTCACTACTAAACACGTGGGTCACCAGCAATGTGCAGTGTTATTTGATCGAGGGCGCAGCGTTACAGTCGCCCCCAGAAGCCGCAGCTCATCTCCTAGTCTCACAGCCGTCCACCAGGTGTTAGTACAAGTGTCGCCTCACTGGGCAGTGCAGATGTGTCCATTTTAGCTTGCAGACGATGACGTGTAGCAATTTATGAGCTAACGCAAGTCGAATGTTTTACCGTGTGTATCTGCTAGATACTGCCTCTCATATGGTGGAGAGGCTCACTCCTTCTTGTGTCTCGTTCTCTGCACACGAGTTGCCCCTGGCATCGATATAGCACGTGTTTTCTAGCGTCAGCGTGGCGTCACGTCAAGTCAGCGAATTCAATATCACACGAATCGAGTCGACATGTTTGCTTGTTACGATGACGGAAGCTGAAGAAATGTGTGTGGAACTTCACTGCATCGGCTGCTCGCCCTTCAGCGTCCCTATGTCTTATCAGACGAAGGTGACTGTGAAATTGGCAACGAGGCACAAATTAACGAACACATGCAAATGGCAACCTTCGACGTCAGCCGAAATAGCTCAGTTGGGAGAGCGTTAGACTGAAGATCTAAAGGTCCCTCGTTCGATCCCGGGTTTCGGCAGGTATTCGTTTTCATGCGACGCCAATGGAATTACTCTGCGTTTGTGATAATGCAACTACCGCTGACAACAAAACTGACCCTCTCCTGTAGCTGTTCTGGTTGTCTATTGCATGCCATAAGAGGAACTTACTAGACAACTAACTCCCTTAGAAGCAAAAGAATTAAAAATATCCTACCGACTGCATTCCCTTTTCTGTGTCAGGTGGTGAAGAACATCTTCAACGGAACCGTGAAATGAGCGAAAGCGTGGGAAACATTGCATTCGAAATGCTTGTGAATTTTCCAATTGCCCAGTGAGTGTCGACAAAACACGTAAATTCTCTGCTCCAACGTATGAGACGTAACAACTGGTACAATTTGTTGTTGCATCGTGTGTCAGCAGTCTTCGATAGTGTGTTACGGGCTTAGCGCGATAAGTTTGTAGACAGCATTTGGGCGACGTTTTATTAGTAACGGCCCCATGCAGCGATTGAACAACAGTAAAGGACATGAGTCAATGTATAGTTGTGCATCGTGGGAGGTTTTGCAGCCTTGTGTGAGCCCGGATAGCTCAGTCGGTAGAGCATTAGGCTTTTAACCTAAGGGTCCAGGGTTCAAGTCCCTGTCCGGGCGGAAATTTTAATACTTTGGTAGCGATTCGTCTGGTAGCGGTGGAAACGCTACGGAAAATAATGCAGCTACGCCGTTTTCTGACACCACAGTGTTTTAAACGGTAGCAGTTGCATGTGTCGAGAGAACACCGCGCTAACGGCAGTCGTGGCCGAGTGGTTAAGGCGTCTGACTCGAAATCAGATTCCCTCTGGGAGCGTAGGTTCGAATCCTACCGGCTGCGTGCGATTTTGCGTAAAGAGGAGCAAACGTTTTCGCACACATGTGACATGCGTGGGCGAATGCGGGTGCAACCAGTGATGCCATTCTCAACAAGACGAAAATTTCCGTTTTAAGAATACTGAGTTTTCGCGACGACAGCTACTTACTGTGCCTTTCGGTTCACCTCGCACTGACGCTGGGACTGCAGAAAGCCGTCGCTGAGATGGTGAGTACACAGATGTGCTCGAAAGTGTTGGACAGAGCGGACATTTCATTTTCTTTTTATGAATCGCAATTTCAATCATTCGAGTGCGGCAAAAGCAGTGGTGCAGCGTTTTTTTTTCTTTTCTTAAGATCTCGCAGCTGCTTGGAGGTATGTCCATCGTTTTAAGACGACAGAAAACTAGCGTCAGCGGTGCGTCAGTGGGAAGTCGGTGAAGTCGCCATTGGAGCCATAAGTCAGTGGGAAATTAGTACACTTTCGTAACGGCTAATGGAAACCCTACAGCAAAGAGTGAGGCCACGCCGTTTTCTGCCATCAGATTGCTTCTAAAGATGGCGGCTTCACTTGTCGGGAGTCGCTTCCGCCACCGGCAGTCGTGGCCGAGTGGTTAAGGCGTCTGACTTGAAATCAGATTCCCTCTGGGAGCGTAGGTTCGAGTCCTGCCGACTGCGAAAATTTTCTCGCTCTCAAAAGGCGGACGTTGAGCTGCATCCTAGCAGTTGCGTCACTACTAAACATGTGGGTCACCAGCAATGTGCAGTGTTATTTGATCGAGGGCGCAGCGTTACAGTCGCCCCCAGAAGCCGCAGCTCATCTCCTAGTCTCACAGCCGTCCACCAGGTGTTAGTACAAGTGTCGCCTCACTGGGCAGTGCAGATGTGTCCATTTTAGCTTGCAGACGATGACGTGTAGCAATTTATGAGCTAACGCAAGTCGAATGTTTTACCGTGTGTATCTGCTAGATACTGCCTCTCATATGGTGGAGAGGCTCACTCCTTCTTGTGTCTCGTTCTCTGCACACGAGTTGCCCCTGGCATCGATATAGCACGTGTTTTCTAGCGTCAGCGTGGCGTCACGTCAAGTCAGCGAATTCAATATCACACGAATCGAGTCGACATGTTTGCTTGTTACGATGACGGAAGCTGAAGAAATGTGTGTGGAACTTCACTGCATCGGCTGCTCGCCCTTCAGCGTCCCTATGTCTTATCAGACGAAGGTGACTGTGAAATTGGCAACGAGGCACAAATTAACGAACACATGCAAATGGCAACCTTCGACGTCAGCCGAAATAGCTCAGTTGGGAGAGCGTTAGACTGAAGATCTAAAGGTCCCTGGTTCGATCCCGGGTTTCGGCAGGTATTCGTTTTCATGCGACGCCAATGGAATTACTCTGCGTTTGTGATAATGCAACTACCGCTGACAACAAAACTGACCCTCTCCTGTAGCTGTTCTGGTTGTCTATTGCATGCCATAAGAGGAACTTACTAGACAACTAACTCCCTTAGAAGCAAAAGAATTAAAAATATCCTACCGACTGCATTCCCTTTTCTGTGTCAGGTGGTGAAGAACATCTTCAACGGAACCGTGAAATGAGCGAAAGCGTGGGAAACATTGCATTCGAAATGCTTGTGAATTTTCCAATTGCCCAGTGAGTGTCGACAAAACACGTAAATTCTCTGCTCCAACGTATGAGACGTAACAACTGGTACAATTTGTTGTTGCATCGTGTGTCAGCAGTCTTCGATAGTGTGTTACGGGCTTAGCGCGATAAGTTTGTAGACAGCATTTGGGCGACGTTTTATTAGTAACGGCCCCATGCAGCGATTGAACAACAGTAAAGGACATGAGTCAATGTATAGTTGTGCATCGTGGGAGGTTTTGCAGCCTTGTGTGAGCCCGGATAGCTCAGTCGGTAGAGCATTAGGCTTTTAACCTAAGGGTCCAGGGTTCAAGTCCCTGTCCGGGCGGAAATTTTAATACTTTGGTAGCGATTCGTCTGGTAGCGGTGGAAACGCTACGGAAAATAATGCAGCTACGCCGTTTTCTGACACCACAGTGTTTTAAACGGTAGCAGTTGCATGTGTCGAGAGAACACCGCGCTAACGGCAGTCGTGGCCGAGTGGTTAAGGCGTCTGACTCGAAATCAGATTCCCTCTGGGAGCGTAGGTTCGAATCCTACCGGCTGCGTGCGATTTTGCGTAAAGAGGAGCAAACGTTTTCGCACACATGTGACATGCGTGGGCGAATGCGGGTGCAACCAGTGATGCCATTCTCAACAAGACGAAAATTTCCGTTTTAAGAATACTGAGTTTTCGCGACGACAGCTACTTACTGTGCCTTTCGGTTCACCTCGCACTGACGCTGGGACTGCAGAAAGCCGTCGCTGAGATGGTGAGTACACAGATGTGCTCGAAAGTGTTGGACAGAGCGGACATTTCATTTTCTTTTTATGAATCGCAATTTCAATCATTCGAGTGCGGCAAAAGCAGTGGTGCAGCGTTTTTTTTTCTTTTCTTAAGATCTCGCAGCTGCTTGGAGGTATGTCCATCGTTTTAAGACGACAGAAAACTAGCGTCAGCGGTGCGTCAGTGGGAAGTCGGTGAAGTCGCCATTGGAGCCATAAGTCAGTGGGAAATTAGTACACTTTCGTAACGGCTAATGGAAACCCTACAGCAAAGAGTGAGGCCACGCCGTTTTCTGCCATCAGATTGCTTCTAAAGATGGCGGCTTCACTTGTCGGGAGTCGCTTCCGCCACCGGCAGTCGTGGCCGAGTGGTTAAGGCGTCTGACTTGAAATCAGATTCCCTCTGGGAGCGTAGGTTCGAGTCCTGCCGACTGCGAAAATTTTCTCGCTCTCAAAAGGCGGACGTTGAGCTGCATCCTAGCAGTTGCGTCACTACTAAACATGTGGGTCACCAGCAATGTGCAGTGTTATTTGATCGAGGGCGCAGCGTTACAGTCGCCCCCAGAAGCCGCAGCTCATCTCCTAGTCTCACAGCCGTCCACCAGGTGTTAGTACAAGTGTCGCCTCACTGGGCAGTGCAGATGTGTCCATTTTAGCTTGCAGACGATGACGTGTAGCAATTTATGAGCTAACGCAAGTCGAATGTTTTACCGTGTGTATCTGCTAGATACTGCCTCTCATATGGTGGAGAGGCTCACTCCTTCTTGTGTCTCGTTCTCTGCACACGAGTTGCCCCTGGCATCGATATAGCACGTGTTTTCTAGCGTCAGCGTGGCGTCACGTCAAGTCAGCGAATTCAATATCACACGAATCGAGTCGACATGTTTGCTTGTTACGATGACGGAAGCTGAAGAAATGTGTGTGGAACTTCACTGCATCGGCTGCTCGCCCTTCAGCGTCCCTATGTCTTATCAGACGAAGGTGACTGTGAAATTGGCAACGAGGCACAAATTAACGAACACATGCAAATGGCAACCTTCGACGTCAGCCGAAATAGCTCAGTTGGGAGAGCGTTAGACTGAAGATCTAAAGGTCCCTGGTTCGATCCCGGGTTTCGGCAGGTATTCGTTTTCATGCGACGCCAATGGAATTACTCTGCGTTTGTGATAATGCAACTACCGCTGACAACAAAACTGACCCTCTCCTGTAGCTGTTCTGGTTGTCTATTGCATGCCATAAGAGGAACTTACTAGACAACTAACTCCCTTAGAAGCAAAAGAATTAAAAATATCCTACCGACTGCATTCCCTTTTCTGTGTCAGGTGGTGAAGAACATCTTCAACGGAACCGTGAAATGAGCGAAAGCGTGGGAAACATTGCATTCGAAATGCTTGTGAATTTTCCAATTGCCCAGTGAGTGTCGACAAAACACGTAAATTCTCTGCTCCAACGTATGAGACGTAACAACTGGTACAATTTGTTGTTGCATCGTGTGTCAGCAGTCTTCGATAGTGTGTTACGGGCTTAGCGCGATAAGTTTGTAGACAGCATTTGGGCGACGTTTTATTAGTAACGGCCCCATGCAGCGATTGAACAACAGTAAAGGACATGAGTCAATGTATAGTTGTGCATCGTGGGAGGTTTTGCAGCCTTGTGTGAGCCCGGATAGCTCAGTCGGTAGAGCATTAGGCTTTTAACCTAAGGGTCCAGGGTTCAAGTCCCTGTCCGGGCGGAAATTTTAATACTTTGGTAGCGATTCGTCTGGTAGCGGTGGAAACGCTACGGAAAATAATGCAGCTACGCCGTTTTCTGACACCACAGTGTTTTAAACGGTAGCAGTTGCATGTGTCGAGAGAACACCGCGCTAACGGCAGTCGTGGCCGAGTGGTTAAGGCGTCTGACTCGAAATCAGATTCCCTCTGGGAGCGTAGGTTCGAATCCTACCGGCTGCGTGCGATTTTGCGTAAAGAGGAGCAAACGTTTTCGCACACATGTGACATGCGTGGGCGAATGCGGGTGCAACCAGTGATGCCATTCTCAACAAGACGAAAATTTCCGTTTTAAGAATACTGAGTTTTCGCGACGACAGCTACTTACTGTGCCTTTCGGTTCACCTCGCACTGACGCTGGGACTGCAGAAAGCCGTCGCTGAGATGGTGAGTACACAGATGTGCTCGAAAGTGTTGGACAGAGCGGACATTTCATTTTCTTTTTATGAATCGCAATTTCAATCATTCGAGTGCGGCAAAAGCAGTGGTGCAGCGTTTTTTTTTCTTTTCTTAAGATCTCGCAGCTGCTTGGAGGTATGTCCATCGTTTTAAGACGACAGAAAACTAGCGTCAGCGGTGCGTCAGTGGGAAGTCGGTGAAGTCGCCATTGGAGCCATAAGTCAGTGGGAAATTAGTACACTTTCGTAACGGCTAATGGAAACCCTACAGCAAAGAGTGAGGCCACGCCGTTTTCTGCCATCAGATTGCTTCTAAAGATGGCGGCTTCACTTGTCGGGAGTCGCTTCCGCCACCGGCAGTCGTGGCCGAGTGGTTAAGGCGTCTGACTTGAAATCAGATTCCCTCTGGGAGCGTAGGTTCGAGTCCTGCCGACTGCGAAAATTTTCTCGCTCTCAAAAGGCGGACGTTGAGCTGCATCCTAGCAGTTGCGTCACTACTAAACATGTGGGTCACCAGCAATGTGCAGTGTTATTTGATCGAGGGCGCAGCGTTACAGTCGCCCCCAGAAGCCGCAGCTCATCTCCTAGTCTCACAGCCGTCCACCAGGTGTTAGTACAAGTGTCGCCTCACTGGGCAGTGCAGATGTGTCCATTTTAGCTTGCAGACGATGACGTGTAGCAATTTATGAGCTAACGCAAGTCGAATGTTTTACCGTGTGTATCTGCTAGATACTGCCTCTCATATGGTGGAGAGGCTCACTCCTTCTTGTGTCTCGTTCTCTGCACACGAGTTGCCCCTGGCATCGATATAGCACGTGTTTTCTAGCGTCAGCGTGGCGTCACGTCAAGTCAGCGAATTCAATATCACACGAATCGAGTCGACATGTTTGCTTGTTACGATGACGGAAGCTGAAGAAATGTGTGTGGAACTTCACTGCATCGGCTGCTCGCCCTTCAGCGTCCCTATGTCTTATCAGACGAAGGTGACTGTGAAATTGGCAACGAGGCACAAATTAACGAACACATGCAAATGGCAACCTTCGACGTCAGCCGAAATAGCTCAGTTGGGAGAGCGTTAGACTGAAGATCTAAAGGTCCCTGGTTCGATCCCGGGTTTCGGCAGGTATTCGTTTTCATGCGACGCCAATGGAATTACTCTGCGTTTGTGATAATGCAACTACCGCTGACAACAAAACTGACCCTCTCCTGTAGCTGTTCTGGTTGTCTATTGCATGCCATAAGAGGAACTTACTAGACAACTAACTCCCTTAGAAGCAAAAGAATTAAAAATATCCTACCGACTGCATTCCCTTTTCTGTGTCAGGTGGTGAAGAACATCTTCAACGGAACCGTGAAATGAGCGAAAGCGTGGGAAACATTGCATTCGAAATGCTTGTGAATTTTCCAATTGCCCAGTGAGTGTCGACAAAACACGTAAATTCTCTGCTCCAACGTATGAGACGTAACAACTGGTACAATTTGTTGTTGCATCGTGTGTCAGCAGTCTTCGATAGTGTGTTACGGGCTTAGCGCGATAAGTTTGTAGACAGCATTTGGGCGACGTTTTATTAGTAACGGCCCCATGCAGCGATTGAACAACAGTAAAGGACATGAGTCAATGTATAGTTGTGCATCGTGGGAGGTTTTGCAGCCTTGTGTGAGCCCGGATAGCTCAGTCGGTAGAGCATTAGGCTTTTAACCTAAGGGTCCAGGGTTCAAGTCCCTGTCCGGGCGGAAATTTTAATACTTTGGTAGCGATTCGTCTGGTAGCGGTGGAAACGCTACGGAAAATAATGCAGCTACGCCGTTTTCTGACACCACAGTGTTTTAAACGGTAGCAGTTGCATGTGTCGAGAGAACACCGCGCTAACGGCAGTCGTGGCCGAGTGGTTAAGGCGTCTGACTCGAAATCAGATTCCCTCTGGGAGCGTAGGTTCGAATCCTACCGGCTGCGTGCGATTTTGCGTAAAGAGGAGCAAACGTTTTCGCACACATGTGACATGCGTGGGCGAATGCGGGTGCAACCAGTGATGCCATTCTCAACAAGACGAAAATTTCCGTTTTAAGAATACTGAGTTTTCGCGACGACAGCTACTTACTGTGCCTTTCGGTTCACCTCGCACTGACGCTGGGACTGCAGAAAGCCGTCGCTGAGATGGTGAGTACACAGATGTGCTCGAAAGTGTTGGACAGAGCGGACATTTCATTTTCTTTTTATGAATCGCAATTTCAATCATTCGAGTGCGGCAAAAGCAGTGGTGCAGCGTTTTTTTTTCTTTTCTTAAGATCTCGCAGCTGCTTGGAGGTATGTCCATCGTTTTAAGACGACAGAAAACTAGCGTCAGCGGTGCGTCAGTGGGAAGTCGGTGAAGTCGCCATTGGAGCCATAAGTCAGTGGGAAATTAGTACACTTTCGTAACGGCTAATGGAAACCCTACAGCAAAGAGTGAGGCCACGCCGTTTTCTGCCATCAGATTGCTTCTAAAGATGGCGGCTTCACTTGTCGGGAGTCGCTTTCGCCACCGGCAGTCGTGGCCGAGTGGTTAAGGCGTCTGACTTGAAATCAGATTCCCTCTGGGAGCGTAGGTTCGAGTCCTGCCGACTGCGAAAATTTTCTCGCTCTCAAAAGGCGGACGTTGCTAGGATGCACCTAGCAGTTGCGTCACTACTAAACACGTGGGTCACCAGCAATGTGCAGTGTTATTTGATCGAGGGCGCAGCGTTACAGTCGCCCCCAGAAGCCGCAGCTCATCTCCTAGTCTCACAGCCGTCCACCAGGTGTTAGTACAAGTGTCGCCTCACTGGGCAGTGCAGATGTGTCCATTTTAGCTTGCAGACGATGACGTGTAGCAATTTATGAGCTAACGCAAGTCGAATGTTTTACCGTGTGTATCTGCTAGATACTGCCTCTCATATGGTGGAGAGGCTCACTCCTTCTTGTGTCTCGTTCTCTGCACACGAGTTGCCCCTGGCATCGATATAGCACGTGTTTTCTAGCGTCAGCGTGGCGTCACGTCAAGTCAGCGAATTCAATATCACACGAATCGAGTCGACATGTTTGCTTGTTACGATGACGGAAGCTGAAGAAATGTGTGTGGAACTTCACTGCATCGGCTGCTCGCCCTTCAGCGTCCCTATGTCTTATCAGACGAAGGTGACTGTGAAATTGGCAACGAGGCACAAATTAACGAACACATGCAAATAGCAACCTTCGACGTCAGCCGAAATAGCTCAGTTGGGAGAGCGTTAGACTGAAGATCTAAAGGTCCCTGGTTCGATCCCGGGTTTCGGCAGGTATTCGTTTTCATGCGACGCCAATGGAATTACTCTGCGTTTGTGATAATGCAACTACCGCTGACAACAAAACTGACCCTCTCCTGTAGCTGTTCTGGTTGTCTATTGCATGCCATAAGAGGAACTTACTAGACAACTAACTCCCTTAGAAGCAAAAGAATTAAAAATATCCTACCGACTGCATTCCCTTTTCTGTGTCAGGTGGTGAAGAACATCTTCAACGGAACCGTGAAATGAGCGAAAGCGTGGGAAACATTGCATTCGAAATGCTTGTGAATTTTCCAATTGCCCAGTGAGTGTCGACAAAACACGTAAATTCTCTGCTCCAACGTATGAGACGTAACAACTGGTACAATTTGTTGTTGCATCGTGTGTCAGCAGTCTTCGATAGTGTGTTACGGGCTTAGCGCGATAAGTTTGTAGACAGCATTTGGGCGACGTTTTATTAGTAACGGCCCCATGCAGCGATTGAACAACAGTAAAGGACATGAGTCAATGTATAGTTGTGCATCGTGGGAGGTTTTGCAGCCTTGTGTGAGCCCGGATAGCTCAGTCGGTAGAGCATTAGGCTTTTAACCTAAGGGTCCAGGGTTCAAGTCCCTGTCCGGGCGGAAATTTTAATACTTTGGTAGCGATTCGTCTGGTAGCGGTGGAAACGCTACGGAAAATAATGCAGCTACGCCGTTTTCTGACACCACAGTGTTTTAAACGGTAGCAGTTGCATGTGTCGAGAGAACACCGCGCTAACGGCAGTCGTGGCCGAGTGGTTAAGGCGTCTGACTCGAAATCAGATTCCCTCTGGGAGCGTAGGTTCGAATCCTACCGGCTGCGTGCGATTTTGCGTAAAGAGGAGCAAACGTTTTCGCACACATGTGACATGCGTGGGCGAATGCGGGTGCAACCAGTGATGCCATTCTCAACAAGACGAAAATTTCCGTTTTAAGAATACTGAGTTTTCGCGACGACAGCTACTTACTGTGCCTTTCGGTTCACCTCGCACTGACGCTGGGACTGCAGAAAGCCGTCGCTGAGATGGTGAGTACACAGATGTGCTCGAAAGTGTTGGACAGAGCGGACATTTCATTTTCTTTTTATGAATCGCAATTTCAATCATTCGAGTGCGGCAAAAGCAGTGGTGCAGCGTTTTTTTTTCTTTTCTTAAGATCTCGCAGCTGCTTGGAGGTATGTCCATCGTTTTAAGACGACAGAAAACTAGCGTCAGCGGTGCGTCAGTGGGAAGTCGGTGAAGTCGCCATTGGGGCCATAAGTCAGTGGGAAATTAGTACACTTTCGTAACGGCTAATGGAAACCCTACAGCAAAGAGTGAGGCCACGCCGTTTTCTGCCATCAGATTGCTTCTAAAGATGGCGGCTTCACTTGTCGGGAGTCGCTTCCGCCACCGGCAGTCGTGGCCGAGTGGTTAAGGCGTCTGACTTGAAATCAGATTCCCTCTGGGAGCGTAGGTTCGAGTCCTGCCGACTGCGAAAATTTTCTCGCTCTCAAAAGGCGGACGTTGCTAGGATGCACCTAGCAGTTGCGTCACTACTAAACACGTGGGTCACCAGCAATGTGCAGTGTTATTTGATCGAGGGCGCAGCGTTACAGTCGCCCCCAGAAGCCGCAGCTCATCTCCTAGTCTCACAGCCGTCCACCAGGTGTTAGTACAAGTGTCGCCTCACTGGGCAGTGCAGATGTGTCCATTTTAGCTTGCAGACGATGACGTGTAGCAATTTATGAGCTAACGCAAGTCGAATGTTTTACCGTGTGTATCTGCTAGATACTGCCTCTCATATGGTGGAGAGGCTCACTCCTTCTTGTGTCTCGTTCTCTGCACACGAGTTGCCCCTGGCATCGATATAGCACGTGTTTTCTAGCGTCAGCGTGGCGTCACGTCAAGTCAGCGAATTCAATATCACACGAATCGAGTCGACATGTTTGCTTGTTACGATGACGGAAGCTGAAGAAATGTGTGTGGAACTTCACTGCATCGGCTGCTCGCCCTTCAGCGTCCCTATGTCTTATCAGACGAAGGTGACTGTGAAATTGGCAACGAGGCACAAATTAACGAACACATGCAAATAGCAACCTTCGACGTCAGCCGAAATAGCTCAGTTGGGAGAGCGTTAGACTGAAGATCTAAAGGTCCCTGGTTCGATCCCGGGTTTCGGCAGGTATTCGTTTTCATGCGACGCCAATGGAATTACTCTGCGTTTGTGATAATGCAACTACCGCTGACAACAAAACTGACCCTCTCCTGTAGCTGTTCTGGTTGTCTATTGCATGCCATAAGAGGAACTTACTAGACAACTAACTCCCTTAGAAGCAAAAGAATTAAAAATATCCTACCGACTGCATTCCCTTTTCTGTGTCAGGTGGTGAAGAACATCTTCAACGGAACCGTGAAATGAGCGAAAGCGTGGGAAACATTGCATTCGAAATGCTTGTGAATTTTCCAATTGCCCAGTGAGTGTCGACAAAACACGTAAATTCTCTGCTCCAACGTATGAGACGTAACAACTGGTACAATTTGTTGTTGCATCGTGTGTCAGCAGTCTTCGATAGTGTGTTACGGGCTTAGCGCGATAAGTTTGTAGACAGCATTTGGGCGACGTTTTATTAGTAACGGCCCCATGCAGCGATTGAACAACAGTAAAGGACATGAGTCAATGTATAGTTGTGCATCGTGGGAGGTTTTGCAGCCTTGTGTGAGCCCGGATAGCTCAGTCGGTAGAGCATTAGGCTTTTAACCTAAGGGTCCAGGGTTCAAGTCCCTGTCCGGGCGGAAATTTTAATACTTTGGTAGCGATTCGTCTGGTAGCGGTGGAAACGCTACGGAAAATAATGCAGCTACGCCGTTTTCTGACACCACAGTGTTTTAAACGGTAGCAGTTGCATGTGTCGAGAGAACACCGCGCTAACGGCAGTCGTGGCCGAGTGGTTAAGGCGTCTGACTCGAAATCAGATTCCCTCTGGGAGCGTAGGTTCGAATCCTACCGGCTGCGTGCGATTTTGCGTAAAGAGGAGCAAACGTTTTCGCACACATGTGACATGCGTGGGCGAATGCGGGTGCAACCAGTGATGCCATTCTCAACAAGACGAAAATTTCCGTTTTAAGAATACTGAGTTTTCGCGACGACAGCTACTTACTGTGCCTTTCGGTTCACCTCGCACTGACGCTGGGACTGCAGAAAGCCGTCGCTGAGATGGTGAGTACACAGATGTGCTCGAAAGTGTTGGACAGAGCGGACATTTCATTTTCTTTTTATGAATCGCAATTTCAATCATTCGAGTGCGGCAAAAGCAGTGGTGCAGCGTTTTTTTTTCTTTTCTTAAGATCTCGCAGCTGCTTGGAGGTATGTCCATCGTTTTAAGACGACAGAAAACTAGCGTCAGCGGTGCGTCAGTGGGAAGTCGGTGAAGTCGCCATTGGGGCCATAAGTCAGTGGGAAATTAGTACACTTTCGTAACGGCTAATGGAAACCCTACAGCAAAGAGTGAGGCCACGCCGTTTTCTGCCATCAGATTGCTTCTAAAGATGGCGGCTTCACTTGTCGGGAGTCGCTTCCGCCACCGGCAGTCGTGGCCGAGTGGTTAAGGCGTCTGACTTGAAATCAGATTCCCTCTGGGAGCGTAGGTTCGAGTCCTGCCGACTGCGAAAATTTTCTCGCTCTCAAAAGGCGGACGTTGCTAGGATGCACCTAGCAGTTGCGTCACTACTAAACACGTGGGTCACCAGCAATGTGCAGTGTTATTTGATCGAGGGCGCAGCGTTACAGTCGCCCCCAGAAGCCGCAGCTCATCTCCTAGTCTCACAGCCGTCCACCAGGTGTTAGTACAAGTGTCGCCTCACTGGGCAGTGCAGATGTGTCCATTTTAGCTTGCAGACGATGACGTGTAGCAATTTATGAGCTAACGCAAGTCGAATGTTTTACCGTGTGTATCTGCTAGATACTGCCTCTCATATGGTGGAGAGGCTCACTCCTTCTTGTGTCTCGTTCTCTGCACACGAGTTGCCCCTGGCATCGATATAGCACGTGTTTTCTAGCGTCAGCGTGGCGTCACGTCAAGTCAGCGAATTCAATATCACACGAATCGAGTCGACATGTTTGCTTGTTACGATGACGGAAGCTGAAGAAATGTGTGTGGAACTTCACTGCATCGGCTGCTCGCCCTTCAGCGTCCCTATGTCTTATCAGACGAAGGTGACTGTGAAATTGGCAACGAGGCACAAATTAACGAACACATGCAAATAGCAACCTTCGACGTCAGCCGAAATAGCTCAGTTGGGAGAGCGTTAGACTGAAGATCTAAAGGTCCCTGGTTCGATCCCGGGTTTCGGCAGGTATTCGTTTTCATGCGACGCCAATGGAATTACTCTGCGTTTGTGATAATGCAACTACCGCTGACAACAAAACTGACCCTCTCCTGTAGCTGTTCTGGTTGTCTATTGCATGCCATAAGAGGAACTTACTAGACAACTAACTCCCTTAGAAGCAAAAGAATTAAAAATATCCTACCGACTGCATTCCCTTTTCTGTGTCAGGTGGTGAAGAACATCTTCAACGGAACCGTGAAATGAGCGAAAGCGTGGGAAACATTGCATTCGAAATGCTTGTGAATTTTCCAATTGCCCCGTGAGTGTCGACAAAACACGTAAATTCTCTGCTCCAACGTATGAGACGTAACAACTGGTACAATTTGTTGTTGCATCGTGTGTCAGCAGTCTTCGATAGTGTGTTACGGGCTTAGCGCGATAAGTTTGTAGACAGCATTTGGGCGACGTTTTATTAGTAACGGCCCCATGCAGCGATTGAACAACAGTAAAGGACATGAGTCAATGTATAGTTGTGCATCGTGGGAGGTTTTGCAGCCTTGTGTGAGCCCGGATAGCTCAGTCGGTAGAGCATTAGGCTTTTAACCTAAGGGTCCAGGGTTCAAGTCCCTGTCCGGGCGGAAATTTTAATACTTTGGTAGCGATTCGTCTGGTAGCGGTGGAAACGCTACGGAAAATAATGCAGCTACGCCGTTTTCTGACACCACAGTGTTTTAAACGGTAGCAGTTGCATGTGTCGAGAGAACACCGCGCTAACGGCAGTCGTGGCCGAGTGGTTAAGGCGTCTGACTCGAAATCAGATTCCCTCTGGGAGCGTAGGTTCGAATCCTACCGGCTGCGTGCGATTTTGCGTAAAGAGGAGCAAACGTTTTCGCACACATGTGACATGCGTGGGCGAATGCGGGTGCAACCAGTGATGCCATTCTCAACAAGACGAAAATTTCCGTTTTAAGAATACTGAGTTTTCGCGACGACAGCTACTTACTGTGCCTTTCGGTTCACCTCGCACTGACGCTGGGACTGCAGAAAGCCGTCGCTGAGATGGTGAGTACACAGATGTGCTCGAAAGTGTTGGACAGAGCGGACATTTCATTTTCTTTTTATGAATCGCAATTTCAATCATTCGAGTGCGGCAAAAGCAGTGGTGCAGCGTTTTTTTTTTCTTTTCTTAAGATCTCGCAGCTGCTTGGAGGTATGTCCATCGTTTTAAGACGACAGAAAACTAGCGTCAGCGGTGCGTCAGTGGGAAGTCGGTGAAGTCGCCATTGGAGCCATAAGTCAGTGGGAAATTAGTACACTTTCGTAACGGCTAATGGAAACCCTACAGCAAAGAGTGAGGCCACGCCGTTTTCTGCCATCAGATTGCTTCTAAAGATGGCGGCTTCACTTGTCGGGAGTCGCTTCCGCCACCGGCAGTCGTGGCCGAGTGGTTAAGGCGTCTGACTTGAAATCAGATTCCCTCTGGGAGCGTAGGTTCGAGTCCTGCCGACTGCGAAAATTTTCTCGCTCTCAAAAGGCGGACGTTGCTAGGATGCACCTAGCAGTTGC
The DNA here is from genome assembly GCF_023864275.1 of Schistocerca cancellata. NCBI lineage: Eukaryota > Metazoa > Arthropoda > Insecta > Orthoptera > Acrididae > Schistocerca > Schistocerca cancellata. The sequence goes on along the minus strand of NW_026046420.1, from coordinate 22,405 downwards.
GTCACTACTAAACACGTGGGTCACCAGCAATGTGCAGTGTTATTTGATCGAGGGCGCAGCGTTACAGTCGCCCCCAGAAGCCGCAGCTCATCTCCTAGTCTCACAGCCGTCCACCAGGTGTTAGTACAAGTGTCGCCTCACTGGGCAGTGCAGATGTGTCCATTTTAGCTTGCAGACGATGACGTGTAGCAATTTATGAGCTAACGCAAGTCGAATGTTTTACCGTGTGTATCTGCTAGATACTGCCTCTCATATGGTGGAGAGGCTCACTCCTTCTTGTGTCTCGTTCTCTGCACACGAGTTGCCCCTGGCATCGATATAGCACGTGTTTTCTAGCGTCAGCGTGGCGTCACGTCAAGTCAGCGAATTCAATATCACACGAATCGAGTCGACATGTTTGCTTGTTACGATGACGGAAGCTGAAGAAATGTGTGTGGAACTTCACTGCATCGGCTGCTCGCCCTTCAGCGTCCCTATGTCTTATCAGACGAAGGTGACTGTGAAATTGGCAACGAGGCACAAATTAACGAACACATGCAAATAGCAACCTTCGACGTCAGCCGAAATAGCTCAGTTGGGAGAGCGTTAGACTGAAGATCTAAAGGTCCCTGGTTCGATCCCGGGTTTCGGCAGGTATTCGTTTTCATGCGACGCCAATGGAATTACTCTGCGTTTGTGATAATGCAACTACCGCTGACAACAACAACAAACTGACCTCTCCTGTAGCTGTTCTGGGTGTCTATTGCATGCCATAAGAGGAACTACTAGACAACTAACTCCCCTTAGAAGCAAAAGAATTAAAAATATCCTACCGACTGCATTCCCTTTTCGTGTCAGGTGGTGAAGAACATCTTCAACGGAACCGTGAAATGAGCGAAAGCGTGGGAAACATTGCATTCGAAATGCTTGTGAATTTTCCAATTGCCAGTGAGTGTCGACAAAACACGTAAATTCTCTGCTCCAACGTATGAGACGTAACAACTGGTACAATTTGTTGTTGCATCGGGTGTCAGCAGTCTTCGATAGTGTGTTACGGGCTTAGCGCGATAAGTTTGTAGACAGCATTTGGGCGACGTTTTATTAGTAACGGCCCCATGACAGCGATTGAACAACAGTAAAGGACATGAGTCAATGTATAGTTGTGCATCGTGGGAGGTTTGCAGCCTTGTGTGAGCCCGGATAGCTCAGTCGTAGAGCATTAGGCTTTAACTAAGGGTCCAGGGTTCAAGTCCCTGTCCGGGCGGAAATTTTAATACTTGGTAGCGATTCGTCTGGTAGCGGTGGAAACGCTACGGAAAATAATGCAGCTACGCGTTTTCTGACACCACAGTGTTTTAACGGTAGCAGTTGCATGTGTCGAGAGAACACCGCGCTAACGGCAGTCGTGGCCGAGTGTTAAGGCGTCTGACTCGAAATCAGATTCCCTCTGGAGCGTAGGTTCGAATCCTACCGGCTGCGTGCGATTTTGCGTAAAGAGGAGCAAACGTTTTCGCACACATGTGACATGCGTGGGCGAATGCGGGTGCAACCAGTGATGCCATTCTCAACAAGACGAAAATTTCCGTTTTAAGAATACTGAGTTTTCGCGACGACAGCTACTTACTGTGCCTTTCGGTCACCTCGCACTGACGCTGGGACTGCAGAAAGCCGTCGCTGAGATGGTGAGTACACAGATGTGCTCGAAAGTGTTGGACAGAGCGGACATTTCATTTTCTTTTTATGAATCGCAATTTCAATCATTCGAGGGCGGCAAAAGCAGTGGTGCAGCGTTTTTTTTTTCTTTTCTTAAGATCTCGCAGCTGCTTGGAGGTATGTCCATCGTTTTAAGACAGCAGAAAACTAGCGTCAGCGGTGCGTCAGTGGGAAGTCGGTGAAGTCGCCATTGGAGCCATAAGTCAGTGGGTAATTAGTACACTTTCCGTAACGGCTAATGGAAACCCTACAGCAAAGAGTGAGGCCACGCCGTTTTCTGCCATCAGATTGCTTCTAAAGATGGCGGGCTTCACTTGTCGGGAGTCGCTTCCGCCACCGGCAGTCGTGGCCGAGTGGTTAAGGCGTCTGACTTGAAATCAGATTCCCCTCTGGGAGCGTAGGTTCGAGTCCTGCCGACTGCGAAAATTTCTCGCTCTCAAAAGGCGGACGTTGCTAGGATGCACCTAGCAGTTGCGTCACTACTAACACGTGGGTCACCAGCAAGTGTGCAGTGTTATTTGATCGAGGGCGCAGCGTTACAGTCGCCCCCAGAAGCCGCAGCTCATCTCCTAGTCTCACAGCCGTCCACCAGGTGTTAGTACAAGTGTCGCCTCACTGGCAGTGCAGATGTGTCCATTTAGCTTGCAGACGATGACGTGTAGCAATTTATGAGCTAACGCAAGTCGAATGTTTTACCGGTGTGTATCTGCTAGATACTGCCCTCTCATATGGTGGAGAGGCTCACTCCTCTTGTGTCTCGTTCTCTGCACACGAGTTGCCCCTGCATCGATATAGCACGTGTTTTCTAGCGTCAGCGTGCGGCGTCGTAAGTCAGCGAATTCAATATCACACGAATCGGAGTCGACATGTTTGCTTGTTACGATGACGGAAGCTGAAGAAATGTGTGTGGAACTTCACTGCATCGGCCTGCTCGCCCTTCAGCGTCCCTATGTCTTATCAGACGAAGGTGACTGTGAAATTGGCAACGAGGCACAAATTAACGAACACATGCAAATAGCAACCTCTCGACGTCAGCCGAAATAGCTCAGTTGGGAGAGCGTTAGACTGAAGATCTAAAGGTCCCTGGTTCGATCCCGGGTTTCGGCAGGTATTCGTTTTCATGCGACGCCAATGGAGATTACTCTGCGTTTGTGATAATGCAACTACCGCTGACACAACAAACTGACCCTCTCCTGTAGCTGTTCTGGTTGTCTATTGCATGCCATAAGAGGAACTTACTAACGAACTAACTCCCTTAGAAGCAAAAGAATTAAAAATATCCTACCGACTGCATTCCCTTTTCTGTGTCAGGTGGTGAAGAACATCTTCAACGGAACCGTGAAATGAGCGAAAGCGTGGGAAACATTGCATTCGAAATGCTTGTGAATTTTCCAATTGCCCAGTGAGTGTCGACAAAACACGTAAATTCTCTGCTCCAACGTATGAGACGTAACAACTGGGTACAATTTGTTGTTGCATCGTGTGTCAGCAGTCTTCGATAGTGTGTTACGGGCTTAGCGCGATAAGTTGTAGACAGCATTTGGCGACGTTTTATTAGTAACGGCCCCATGCAGCGATTGAACAACAGTAAAGGACATGAGTCAATGTATAGTTGTGCATCGTGGGAGGTTTTGCAGCCTTGTGTGAGCCGGATAGCTCAGGTCGGTAGAGCATTAGGCTTTTAACCTAAGGTCCAGGTTCAAGTCCCTGTCCGGGCGGAAATTTTAATACTTTGGTAGCGATTCGTCTGGTAGCGGTGGAAACGCTACGGAAAATAATGCAGCTAGCCGTTTTCTGACACCACAGTGTTTTAAACGGTAGCAGTTGCATGTGTCGAGAGAACACCGCGCTACGGCAGTCCGTGGCCGAGGTGGTTAAGCGGTCTGACTCGAAATCAGATTCCCTCTGGGAGCGTAGGTTCGAATCCTACCGGCTGCGTGCGATTTTGCGTAAAGAGGAGCAAACGTTTTCGCACACATGTGACATGCGTGGGCGAATGCGGGTGCAACCAGTGATGCCATTCTCAACAAGACGAAAATTTCCGTTTAAGAATACTGAGTTTTCGCGACGACAGCTACTTACTGTGCCTTTGCGGTTCACCTCGCACTGACGCTGGGACTGCAGAAAGCCGTCGCTGAGATGGTGAGTACACAGATGTGCTCGAAAGTGTTGGACAGAGCGGACATTTCATTTTCTTTGTATGAATCGCAATTTCAATCATTCGAGTGCGGCAAAAGCAGTGTGCAGCGTTTGTTTTTTTCTTTTCTTAAGAGATCTCGCAGCTGCTTGGAGGTATGTCCATCGTTTTAAGACGACAGAAAACTAGCGTCAGCGGTGCGTCAGTGGGAAGTCGGTGAAGTCGCCATTGGAGCCATAAGTCAGTGGGAAATTAGTACACTTTCGTAACGGCTAATGGAAACCCTACAGCAAAGAGTGAGGCCACGCCGTTTTCTGCCATCAGATTGCTTCTAAAGATGGCGGCTTCACTTGTCGGGAGTCGCTTCCGCCACCGGCAGTCGTGGCCGAGTGGTTAAGGCGTCTGACTTGAAATCAGATTCCCTCTGGGAGCGTAGGTTCGAGTCCTGCCGACTGCGAAAATTTTCTCGCTCTCAAAAGGCGGATGTTGCTAGGATGCACCTAGCAGTTGCGTCACTACTAAACACGTGGGTCACCAGCAATGTGCAGTGTTATTTGATCGAGGGCGCAGCGTTACAGTCGCCCCCAGAAGCCGCAGCTCATCTCCTAGTCTCACAGCCGTCCACCAGGTGTTAGTACAAGTGTCGCCTCACTGGGCAGTGCAGATGTGTCCATTTTAGCTTGCAGACGATGACGTGTAGCAATTTATGAGCTAACGCAAGTCGAATGTTTTACCGTGTGTATCTGCTAGATACTGCCTCTCATATGGTGGAGAGGCTCACTCCTTCTTGTGTCTCGTTCTCTGCACACGAGTTGCCCCTGGCATCGATATAGCACGTGTTTTCTAGCGTCAGCGTGGCGTCACGTCAAGTCAGCGAATTCAATATCACACGAATCGAGTCGACATGTTTGCTTGTTACGATGACGGAAGCTGAAGAAATGTGTGTGGAACTTCACTGCATCGGCTGCTCGCCCTTCAGCGTCCCTATGTCTTATCAGACGAAGGTGACTGTGAAATTGGCAACGAGGCACAAATTAACGAACACATGCAAATGGCAACCTTCGACGTCAGCCGAAATAGCTCAGTTGGGAGAGCGTTAGACTGAAGATCTAAAGGTCCCTGGTTCGATCCCGGGTTTCGGCAGGTATTCGTTTTCATGCGACGCCAATGGAATTACTCTGCGTTTGTGATAATGCAACTACCGCTGACAACAAAACTGACCCTCTCCTGTAGCTGTTCTGGTTGTCTATTGCATGCCATAAGAGGAACTTACTAGACAACTAACTCCCTTAGAAGCAAAAGAATTAAAAATATCCTACCGACTGCATTCCCTTTTCTGTGTCAGGTGGTGAAGAACATCTTCAACGGAACCGTGAAATGAGCGAAAGCGTGGGAAACATTGCATTCGAAATGCTTGTGAATTTTCCAATTGCCCAGTGAGTGTCGACAAAACACGTAAATTCTCTGCTCCAACGTATGAGACGTAACAACTGGTACAATTTGTTGTTGCATCGTGTGTCAGCAGTCTTCGATAGTGTGTTACGGGCTTAGCGCGATAAGTTTGTAGACAGCATTTGGGCGACGTTTTATTAGTAACGGCCCCATGCAGCGATTGAACAACAGTAAAGGACATGAGTCAATGTATAGTTGTGCATCGTGGGAGGTTTTGCAGCCTTGTGTGAGCCCGGATAGCTCAGTCGGTAGAGCATTAGGCTTTTAACCTAAGGGTCCAGGGTTCAAGTCCCTGTTCGGGCGGAAATTTTAATACTTTGGTAGCGATTCGTCTGGTAGCGGTGGAAACGCTACGGAAAATAATGCAGCTACGCCGTTTTCTGACACCACAGTGTTTTAAACGGTAGCAGTTGCATGTGTCGAGAGAACACCGCGCTAACGGCAGTCGTGGCCGAATGGTTAAGGCGTCTGACTCGAAATCAGATTCCCTCTGGGAGCGTAGGTTCGAATCCTACCGGCTGCGTGCGATTTTGCGTAAAGAGGAGCAAACGTTTTCGCACACATGTGACATGCGTGGGCGAATGCGGGTGCAACCAGTGATGCCATTCTCAACAAGACGAAAATTTCCGTTTTAAGAATACTGAGTTTTCGCGACGACAGCTACTTACTGTGCCTTTCGGTTCACCTCGCACTGACGCTGGGACTGCAGAAAGCCGTCGCTGAGATGGTGAGTACACAGATGTGCTCGAAAGTGTTGGACAGAGCGGACATTTCATTTTCTTTTTATGAATCGCAATTTCAATCATTCGAGTGCGGCAAAAGCAGTGGTGCAGCGTTTTTTTTTTCTTTTCTTAAGATCTCGCAGCTGCTTGGAGGTATGTCCATCGTTTTAAGACGACAGAAAACTAGCGTCAGCGGTGCGTCAGTGGGAAGTCGGTGAAGTCGCCATTGGAGCCATAAGTCAGTGGGAAATTAGTACACTTTCGTAACGGCTAATGGAAACCCTACAGCAAAGAGTGAGGCCACGCCGTTTTCTGCCATCAGATTGCTTCTAAAGATGGCGGCTTCACTTGTCGGGAGTCGCTTCCGCCACCGGCAGTCGTGGCCGAGTGGTTAAGGCGTCTGACTTGAAATCAGATTCCCTCTGGGAGCGTAGGTTCGAGTCCTGCCGACTGCGAAAATTTTCTCGCTCTCAAAAGGCGGATGTTGCTAGGATGCACCTAGCAGTTGCGTCACTACTAAACACGTGGGTCACCAGCAATGTGCAGTGTTATTTGATCGAGGGCGCAGCGTTACAGTCGCCCCCAGAAGCCGCAGCTCATCTCCTAGTCTCACAGCCGTCCACCAGGTGTTAGTACAAGTGTCGCCTCACTGGGCAGTGCAGATGTGTCCATTTTAGCTTGCAGACGATGACGTGTAGCAATTTATGAGCTAACGCAAGTCGAATGTTTTACCGTGTGTATCTGCTAGATACTGCCTCTCATATGGTGGAGAGGCTCACTCCTTCTTGTGTCTCGTTCTCTGCACACGAGTTGCCCCTGGCATCGATATAGCACGTGTTTTCTAGCGTCAGCGTGGCGTCACGTCAAGTCAGCGAATTCAATATCACACGAATCGAGTCGACATGTTTGCTTGTTACGATGACGGAAGCTGAAGAAATGTGTGTGGAACTTCACTGCATCGGCTGCTCGCCCTTCAGCGTCCCTATGTCTTATCAGACGAAGGTGACTGTGAAATTGGCAACGAGGCACAAATTAACGAACACATGCAAATGGCAACCTTCGACGTCAGCCGAAATAGCTCAGTTGGGAGAGCGTTAGACTGAAGATCTAAAGGTCCCTGGTTCGATCCCGGGTTTCGGCAGGTATTCGTTTTCATGCGACGCCAATGGAATTACTCTGCGTTTGTGATAATGCAACTACCGCTGACAACAAAACTGACCCTCTCCTGTAGCTGTTCTGGTTGTCTATTGCATGCCATAAGAGGAACTTACTAGACAACTAACTCCCTTAGAAGCAAAAGAATTAAAAATATCCTACCGACTGCATTCCCTTTTCTGTGTCAGGTGGTGAAGAACATCTTCAACGGAACCGTGAAATGAGCGAAAGCGTGGGAAACATTGCATTCGAAATGCTTGTGAATTTTCCAATTGCCCAGTGAGTGTCGACAAAACACGTAAATTCTCTGCTCCAACGTATGAGACGTAACAACTGGTACAATTTGTTGTTGCATCGTGTGTCAGCAGTCTTCGATAGTGTGTTACGGGCTTAGCGCGATAAGTTTGTAGACAGCATTTGGGCGACGTTTTATTAGTAACGGCCCCATGCAGCGATTGAACAACAGTAAAGGACATGAGTCAATGTATAGTTGTGCATCGTGGGAGGTTTTGCAGCCTTGTGTGAGCCCGGATAGCTCAGTCGGTAGAGCATTAGGCTTTTAACCTAAGGGTCCAGGGTTCAAGTCCCTGTCCGGGCGGAAATTTTAATACTTTGGTAGCGATTCGTCTGGTAGCGGTGGAAACGCTACGGAAAATAATGCAGCTACGCCGTTTTCTGACACCACAGTGTTTTAAACGGTAGCAGTTGCATGTGTCGAGAGAACACCGCGCTAACGGCAGTCGTGGCCGAATGGTTAAGGCGTCTGACTCGAAATCAGATTCCCTCTGGGAGCGTAGGTTCGAATCCTACCGGCTGCGTGCGATTTTGCGTAAAGAGGAGCAAACGTTTTCGCACACATGTGACATGCGTGGGCGAATGCGGGTGCAACCAGTGATGCCATTCTCAACAAGACGAAAATTTCCGTTTTAAGAATACTGAGTTTTCGCGACGACAGCTACTTACTGTGCCTTTCGGTTCACCTCGCACTGACGCTGGGACTGCAGAAAGCCGTCGCTGAGATGGTGAGTACACAGATGTGCTCGAAAGTGTTGGACAGAGCGGACATTTCATTTTCTTTTTATGAATCGCAATTTCAATCATTCGAGTGCGGCAAAAGCAGTGGTGCAGCGTTTTTTTTTCTTTTCTTAAGATCTCGCAGCTGCTTGGAGGTATGTCCATCGTTTTAAGACGACAGAAAACTAGCGTCAGCGGTGCGTCAGTGGGAAGTCGGTGAAGTCGCCATTGGAGCCATAAGTCAGTGGGAAATTAGTACACTTTCGTAACGGCTAATGGAAACCCTACAGCAAAGAGTGAGGCCACGCCGTTTTCTGCCATCAGATTGCTTCTAAAGATGGCGGCTTCACTTGTCGGGAGTCGCTTCCGCCACCGGCAGTCGTGGCCGAGTGGTTAAGGCGTCTGACTTGAAATCAGATTCCCTCTGGGAGCGTAGGTTCGAGTCCTGCCGACTGCGAAAATTTTCTCGCTCTCAAAAGGCGGATGTTGCTAGGATGCACCTAGCAGTTGCGTCACTACTAAACACGTGGGTCACCAGCAATGTGCAGTGTTATTTGATCGAGGGCGCAGCGTTACAGTCGCCCCCAGAAGCCGCAGCTCATCTCCTAGTCTCACAGCCGTCCACCAGGTGTTAGTACAAGTGTCGCCTCACTGGGCAGTGCAGATGTGTCCATTTTAGCTTGCAGACGATGACGTGTAGCAATTTATGAGCTAACGCAAGTCGAATGTTTTACCGTGTGTATCTGCTAGATACTGCCTCTCATATGGTGGAGAGGCTCACTCCTTCTTGTGTCTCGTTCTCTGCACACGAGTTGCCCCTGGCATCGATATAGCACGTGTTTTCTAGCGTCAGCGTGGCGTCACGTCAAGTCAGCGAATTCAATATCACACGAATCGAGTCGACATGTTTGCTTGTTACGATGACGGAAGCTGAAGAAATGTGTGTGGAACTTCACTGCATCGGCTGCTCGCCCTTCAGCGTCCCTATGTCTTATCAGACGAAGGTGACTGTGAAATTGGCAACGAGGCACAAATTAACGAACACATGCAAATGGCAACCTTCGACGTCAGCCGAAATAGCTCAGTTGGGAGAGCGTTAGACTGAAGATCTAAAGGTCCCTGGTTCGATCCCGGGTTTCGGCAGGTATTCGTTTTCATGCGACGCCAATGGAATTACTCTGCGTTTGTGATAATGCAACTACCGCTGACAACAAAACTGACCCTCTCCTGTAGCTGTTCTGGTTGTCTATTGCATGCCATAAGAGGAACTTACTAGACAACTAACTCCCTTAGAAGCAAAAGAATTAAAAATATCCTACCGACTGCATTCCCTTTTCTGTGTCAGGTGGTGAAGAACATCTTCAACGGAACCGTGAAATGAGCGAAAGCGTGGGAAACATTGCATTCGAAATGCTTGTGAATTTTCCAATTGCCCAGTGAGTGTCGACAAAACACGTAAATTCTCTGCTCCAACGTATGAGACGTAACAACTGGTACAATTTGTTGTTGCATCGTGTGTCAGCAGTCTTCGATAGTGTGTTACGGGCTTAGCGCGATAAGTTTGTAGACAGCATTTGGGCGACGTTTTATTAGTAACGGCCCCATGCAGCGATTGAACAACAGTAAAGGACATGAGTCAATGTATAGTTGTGCATCGTGGGAGGTTTTGCAGCCTTGTGTGAGCCCGGATAGCTCAGTCGGTAGAGCATTAGGCTTTTAACCTAAGGGTCCAGGGTTCAAGTCCCTGTCCGGGCGGAAATTTTAATACTTTGGTAGCGATTCGTCTGGTAGCGGTGGAAACGCTACGGAAAATAATGCAGCTACGCCGTTTTCTGACACCACAGTGTTTTAAACGGTAGCAGTTGCATGTGTCGAGAGAACACCGCGCTAACGGCAGTCGTGGCCGAATGGTTAAGGCGTCTGACTCGAAATCAGATTCCCTCTGGGAGCGTAGGTTCGAATCCTACCGGCTGCGTGCGATTTTGCGTAAAGAGGAGCAAACGTTTTCGCACACATGTGACATGCGTGGGCGAATGCGGGTGCAACCAGTGATGCCATTCTCAACAAGACGAAAATTTCCGTTTTAAGAATACTGAGTTTTCGCGACGACAGCTACTTACTGTGCCTTTCGGTTCACCTCGCACTGACGCTGGGACTGCAGAAAGCCGTCGCTGAGATGGTGAGTACACAGATGTGCTCGAAAGTGTTGGACAGAGCGGACATTTCATTTTCTTTTTATGAATCGCAATTTCAATCATTCGAGTGCGGCAAAAGCAGTGGTGCAGCGTTTTTTTTTCTTTTCTTAAGATCTCGCAGCTGCTTGGAGGTATGTCCATCGTTTTAAGACGACAGAAAACTAGCGTCAGCGGTGCGTCAGTGGGAAGTCGGTGAAGTCGCCATTGGAGCCATAAGTCAGTGGGAAATTAGTACACTTTCGTAACGGCTAATGGAAACCCTACAGCAAAGAGTGAGGCCACGCCGTTTTCTGCCATCAGATTGCTTCTAAAGATGGCGGCTTCACTTGTCGGGAGTCGCTTCCGCCACCGGCAGTCGTGGCCGAGTGGTTAAGGCGTCTGACTTGAAATCAGATTCCCTCTGGGAGCGTAGGTTCGAGTCCTGCCGACTGCGAAAATTTTCTCGCTCTCAAAAGGCGGATGTTGCTAGGATGCACCTAGCAGTTGCGTCACTACTAAACACGTGGGTCACCAGCAATGTGCAGTGTTATTTGATCGAGGGCGCAGCGTTACAGTCGCCCCCAGAAGCCGCAGCTCATCTCCTAGTCTCACAGCCGTCCACCAGGTGTTAGTACAAGTGTCGCCTCACTGGGCAGTGCAGATGTGTCCATTTTAGCTTGCAGACGATGACGTGTAGCAATTTATGAGCTAACGCAAGTCGAATGTTTTACCGTGTGTATCTGCTAGATACTGCCTCTCATATGGTGGAGAGGCTCACTCCTTCTTGTGTCTCGTTCTCTGCACACGAGTTGCCCCTGGCATCGATATAGCACGTGTTTTCTAGCGTCAGCGTGGCGTCACGTCAAGTCAGCGAATTCAATATCACACGAATCGAGTCGACATGTTTGCTTGTTACGATGACGGAAGCTGAAGAAATGTGTGTGGAACTTCACTGCATCGGCTGCTCGCCCTTCAGCGTCCCTATGTCTTATCAGACGAAGGTGACTGTGAAATTGGCAACGAGGCACAAATTAACGAACACATGCAAATGGCAACCTTCGACGTCAGCCGAAATAGCTCAGTTGGGAGAGCGTTAGACTGAAGATCTAAAGGTCCCTGGTTCGATCCCGGGTTTCGGCAGGTATTCGTTTTCATGCGACGCCAATGGAATTACTCTGCGTTTGTGATAATGCAACTACCGCTGACAACAAAACTGACCCTCTCCTGTAGCTGTTCTGGTTGTCTATTGCATGCCATAAGAGGAACTTACTAGACAACTAACTCCCTTAGAAGCAAAAGAATTAAAAATATCCTACCGACTGCATTCCCTTTTCTGTGTCAGGTGGTGAAGAACATCTTCAACGGAACCGTGAAATGAGCGAAAGCGTGGGAAACATTGCATTCGAAATGCTTGTGAATTTTCCAATTGCCCAGTGAGTGTCGACAAAACACGTAAATTCTCTGCTCCAACGTATGAGACGTAACAACTGGTACAATTTGTTGTTGCATCGTGTGTCAGCAGTCTTCGATAGTGTGTTACGGGCTTAGCGCGATAAGTTTGTAGACAGCATTTGGGCGACGTTTTATTAGTAACGGCCCCATGCAGCGATTGAACAACAGTAAAGGACATGAGTCAATGTATAGTTGTGCATCGTGGGAGGTTTTGCAGCCTTGTGTGAGCCCGGATAGCTCAGTCGGTAGAGCATTAGGCTTTTAACCTAAGGGTCCAGGGTTCAAGTCCCTGTCCGGGCGGAAATTTTAATACTTTGGTAGCGATTCGTCTGGTAGCGGTGGAAACGCTACGGAAAATAATGCAGCTACGCCGTTTTCTGACACCACAGTGTTTTAAACGGTAGCAGTTGCATGTGTCGAGAGAACACCGCGCTAACGGCAGTCGTGGCCGAATGGTTAAGGCGTCTGACTCGAAATCAGATTCCCTCTGGGAGCGTAGGTTCGAATCCTACCGGCTGCGTGCGATTTTGCGTAAAGAGGAGCAAACGTTTTCGCACACATGTGACATGCGTGGGCGAATGCGGGTGCAACCAGTGATGCCATTCTCAACAAGACGAAAATTTCCGTTTTAAGAATACTGAGTTTTCGCGACGACAGCTACTTACTGTGCCTTTCGGTTCACCTCGCACTGACGCTGGGACTGCAGAAAGCCGTCGCTGAGATGGTGAGTACACAGATGTGCTCGAAAGTGTTGGACAGAGCGGACATTTCATTTTCTTTTTATGAATCGCAATTTCAATCATTCGAGTGCGGCAAAAGCAGTGGTGCAGCGTTTTTTTTTCTTTTCTTAAGATCTCGCAGCTGCTTGGAGGTATGTCCATCGTTTTAAGACGACAGAAAACTAGCGTCAGCGGTGCGTCAGTGGGAAGTCGGTGAAGTCGCCATTGGAGCCATAAGTCAGTGGGAAATTAGTACACTTTCGTAACGGCTAATGGAAACCCTACAGCAAAGAGTGAGGCCACGCCGTTTTCTGCCATCAGATTGCTTCTAAAGATGGCGGCTTCACTTGTCGGGAGTCGCTTCCGCCACCGGCAGTCGTGGCCGAGTGGTTAAGGCGTCTGACTTGAAATCAGATTCCCTCTGGGAGCGTAGGTTCGAGTCCTGCCGACTGCGAAAATTTTCTCGCTCTCAAAAGGCGGATGTTGCTAGGATGCACCTAGCAGTTGCGTCACTACTAAACACGTGGGTCACCAGCAATGTGCAGTGTTATTTGATCGAGGGCGCAGCGTTACAGTCGCCCCCAGAAGCCGCAGCTCATCTCCTAGTCTCACAGCCGTCCACCAGGTGTTAGTACAAGTGTCGCCTCACTGGGCAGTGCAGATGTGTCCATTTTAGCTTGCAGACGATGACGTGTAGCAATTTATGAGCTAACGCAAGTCGAATGTTTTACCGTGTGTATCTGCTAGATACTGCCTCTCATATGGTGGAGAGGCTCACTCCTTCTTGTGTCTCGTTCTCTGCACACGAGTTGCCCCTGGCATCGATATAGCACGTGTTTTCTAGCGTCAGCGTGGCGTCACGTCAAGTCAGCGAATTCAATATCACACGAATCGAGTCGACATGTTTGCTTGTTACGATGACGGAAGCTGAAGAAATGTGTGTGGAACTTCACTGCATCGGCTGCTCGCCCTTCAGCGTCCCTATGTCTTATCAGACGAAGGTGACTGTGAAATTGGCAACGAGGCACAAATTAACGAACACATGCAAATGGCAACCTTCGACGTCAGCCGAAATAGCTCAGTTGGGAGAGCGTTAGACTGAAGATCTAAAGGTCCCTGGTTCGATCCCGGGTTTCGGCAGGTATTCGTTTTCATGCGACGCCAATGGAATTACTCTGCGTTTGTGATAATGCAACTACCGCTGACAACAAAACTGACCCTCTCCTGTAGCTGTTCTGGTTGTCTATTGCATGCCATAAGAGGAACTTACTAGACAACTAACTCCCTTAGAAGCAAAAGAATTAAAAATATCCTACCGACTGCATTCCCTTTTCTGTGTCAGGTGGTGAAGAACATCTTCAACGGAACCGTGAAATGAGCGAAAGCGTGGGAAACATTGCATTCGAAATGCTTGTGAATTTTCCAATTGCCCAGTGAGTGTCGACAAAACACGTAAATTCTCTGCTCCAACGTATGAGACGTAACAACTGGTACAATTTGTTGTTGCATCGTGTGTCAGCAGTCTTCGATAGTGTGTTACGGGCTTAGCGCGATAAGTTTGTAGACAGCATTTGGGCGACGTTTTATTAGTAACGGCCCCATGCAGCGATTGAACAACAGTAAAGGACATGAGTCAATGTATAGTTGTGCATCGTGGGAGGTTTTGCAGCCTTGTGTGAGCCCGGATAGCTCAGTCGGTAGAGCATTAGGCTTTTAACCTAAGGGTCCAGGGTTCAAGTCCCTGTCCGGGCGGAAATTTTAATACTTTGGTAGCGATTCGTCTGGTAGCGGTGGAAACGCTACGGAAAATAATGCAGCTACGCCGTTTTCTGACACCACAGTGTTTTAAACGGTAGCAGTTGCATGTGTCGAGAGAACACCGCGCTAACGGCAGTCGTGGCCGAATGGTTAAGGCGTCTGACTCGAAATCAGATTCCCTCTGGGAGCGTAGGTTCGAATCCTACCGGCTGCGTGCGATTTTGCGTAAAGAGGAGCAAACGTTTTCGCACACATGTGACATGCGTGGGCGAATGCGGGTGCAACCAGTGATGCCATTCTCAACAAGACGAAAATTTCCGTTTTAAGAATACTGAGTTTTCGCGACGACAGCTACTTACTGTGCCTTTCGGTTCACCTCGCACTGACGCTGGGACTGCAGAAAGCCGTCGCTGAGATGGTGAGTACACAGATGTGCTCGAAAGTGTTGGACAGAGCGGACATTTCATTTTCTTTTTATGAATCGCAATTTCAATCATTCGAGTGCCGCAAAAGCAGTGGTGCAGCGTTTTTTTTTCTTTTCTTAAGATCTCGCAGCTGCTTGGAGGTATGTCCATCGTTTTAAGACGACAGAAAACTAGCGTCAGCGGTGCGTCAGTGGGAAGTCGGTGAAGTCGCCATTGGAGCCATAAGTCAGTGGGAAATTAGTACACTTTCGTAACGGCTAATGGAAACCCTACAGCAAAGAGTGAGGCCACGCCGTTTTCTGCCATCAGATTGCTTCTAAAGATGGCGGCTTCACTTGTCGGGAGTCGCTTCCGCCACCGGCAGTCGTGGCCGAGTGGTTAAGGCGTCTGACTTGAAATCAGATTCCCTCTGGGAGCGTAGGTTCGAGTCCTGCCGACTGCGAAAATTTTCTCGCTCTCAAAAGGCGGATGTTGCTAGGATGCACCTAGCAGTTGCGTCACTACTAAACACGTGGGTCACCAGCAATGTGCAGTGTTATTTGATCGAGGGCGCAGCGTTACAGTCGCCCCCAGAAGCCGCAGCTCATCTCCTAGTCTCACAGCCGTCCACCAGGTGTTAGTACAAGTGTCGCCTCACTGGGCAGTGCAGATGTGTCCATTTTAGCTTGCAGACGATGACGTGTAGCAATTTATGAGCTAACGCAAGTCGAATGTTTTACCGTGTGTATCTGCTAGATACTGCCTCTCATATGGTGGAGAGGCTCACTCCTTCTTGTGTCTCGTTCTCTGCACACGAGTTGCCCCTGGCATCGATATAGCACGTGTTTTCTAGCGTCAGCGTGGCGTCACGTCAAGTCAGCGAATTCAATATCACACGAATCGAGTCGACATGTTTGCTTGTTACGATGACGGAAGCTGAAGAAATGTGTGTGGAACTTCACTGCATCGGCTGCTCGCCCTTCAGCGTCCCTATGTCTTATCAGACGAAGGTGACTGTGAAATTGGCAACGAGGCACAAATTAACGAACACATGCAAATGGCAACCTTCGACGTCAGCCGAAATAGCTCAGTTGGGAGAGCGTTAGACTGAAGATCTAAAGGTCCCTGGTTCGATCCCGGGTTTCGGCAGGTATTCGTTTTCATGCGACGCCAATGGAATTACTCTGCGTTTGTGATAATGCAACTACCGCTGACAACAAAACTGACCCTCTCCTGTAGCTGTTCTGGTTGTCTATTGCATGCCATAAGAGGAACTTACTAGACAACTAACTCCCTTAGAAGCAAAAGAATTAAAAATATCCTACCGACTGCATTCCCTTTTCTGTGTCAGGTGGTGAAGAACATCTTCAACGGAACCGTGAAATGAGCGAAAGCGTGGGAAACATTGCATTCGAAATGCTTGTGAATTTTCCAATTGCCCAGTGAGTGTCGACAAAACACGTAAATTCTCTGCTCCAACGTATGAGACGTAACAACTGGTACAATTTGTTGTTGCATCGTGTGTCAGCAGTCTTCGATAGTGTGTTACGGGCTTAGCGCGATAAGTTTGTAGACAGCATTTGGGCGACGTTTTATTAGTAACGGCCCCATGCAGCGATTGAACAACAGTAAAGGACATGAGTCAATGTATAGTTGTGCATCGTGGGAGGTTTTGCAGCCTTGTGTGAGCCCGGATAGCTCAGTCGGTAGAGCATTAGGCTTTTAACCTAAGGGTCCAGGGTTCAAGTCCCTGTCCGGGCGGAAATTTTAATACTTTGGTAGCGATTCGTCTGGTAGCGGTGGAAACGCTACGGAAAATAATGCAGCTACGCCGTTTTCTGACACCACAGTGTTTTAAACGGTAGCAGTTGCATGTGTCGAGAGAACACCGCGCTAACGGCAGTCGTGGCCGAATGGTTAAGGCGTCTGACTCGAAATCAGATTCCCTCTGGGAGCGTAGGTTCGAATCCTACCGGCTGCGTGGCGATTTTGCGTAAAGAGGAGCAAACGTTTTCGCACACATGTGACATGCGTGGGCGAATGCGGGTGCAACCAGTGATGCCATTCTCAACAAGACGAAAATTTCCGTTTTAAGAATACTGAGTTTTCGCGACGACAGCTACTTACTGTGCCTTTCGGTTCACCTCGCACTGACGCTGGGACTGCAGAAAGCCGTCGCTGAGATGGTGAGTACACAGATGTGCTCGAAAGTGTTGGACAGAGCGGACATTTCATTTTCTTTTTATGAATCGCAATTTCAATCATTCGAGTGCCGCAAAAGCAGTGGTGCAGCGTTTTTTTTTCTTTTCTTAAGATCTCGCAGCTGCTTGGAGGTATGTCCATCGTTTTAAGACGACAGAAAACTAGCGTCAGCGGTGCGTCAGTGGGAAGTCGGTGAAGTCGCCATTGGAGCCATAAGTCAGTGGGAAATTAGTACACTTTCGTAACGGCTAATGGAAACCCTACAGCAAAGAGTGAGGCCACGCCGTTTTCTGCCATCAGATTGCTTCTAAAGATGGCGGCTTCACTTGTCGGGAGTCGCTTCCGCCACCGGCAGTCGTGGCCGAGTGGTTAAGGCGTCTGACTTGAAATCAGATTCCCTCTGGGAGCGTAGGTTCGAGTCCTGCCGACTGCGAAAATTTTCTCGCTCTCAAAAGGCGGATGTTGCTAGGATGCACCTAGCAGTTGCGTCACTACTAAACACGTGGGTCACCAGCAATGTGCAGTGTTATTTGATCGAGGGCGCAGCGTTACAGTCGCCCCCAGAAGCCGCAGCTCATCTCCTAGTCTCACAGCCGTCCACCAGGTGTTAGTACAAGTGTCGCCTCACTGGGCAGTGCAGATGTGTCCATTTTAGCTTGCAGACGATGACGTGTAGCAATTTATGAGCTAACGCAAGTCGAATGTTTTACCGTGTGTATCTGCTAGATACTGCCTCTCATATGGTGGAGAGGCTCACTCCTTCTTGTGTCTCGTTCTCTGCACACGAGTTGCCCCTGGCATCGATATAGCACGTGTTTTCTAGCGTCAGCGTGGCGTCACGTCAAGTCAGCGAATTCAATATCACACGAATCGAGTCGACATGTTTGCTTGTTACGATGACGGAAGCTGAAGAAATGTGTGTGGAACTTCACTGCATCGGCTGCTCGCCCTTCAGCGTCCCTATGTCTTATCAGACGAAGGTGACTGTGAAATTGGCAACGAGGCACAAATTAACGAACACATGCAAATGGCAACCTTCGACGTCAGCCGAAATAGCTCAGTTGGGAGAGCGTTAGACTGAAGATCTAAAGGTCCCTGGTTCGATCCCGGGTTTCGGCAGGTATTCGTTTTCATGCGACGCCAATGGAATTACTCTGCGTTTGTGATAATGCAACTACCGCTGACAACAAAACTGACCCCTCTCCTGTAGCTGTTCTGGTTGTCTATTGCATGCCATAAGAGGAACTTACTAGACAACTAACTCCCTTAGAAGCAAAAGAATTAAAAATATCCTACCGACTGCATTCCCTTTTCTGTGTCAGGTGGTGAAGAACATCTTCAACGGAACCGTGAAATGAGCGAAAGCGTGGGAAACATTGCATTCGAAATGCTTGTGAATTTTCCAATTGCCCAGTGAGTGTCGACAAAACACGTAAATTCTCTGCTCCAACGTATGAGACGTAACAACTGGTACAATTTGTTGTTGCATCGTGTGTCAGCAGTCTTCGATAGTGTGTTACGGGCTTAGCGCGATAAGTTTGTAGACAGCATTTGGGCGACGTTTTATTAGTAACGGCCCCATGCAGCGATTGAACAACAGTAAAGGACATGAGTCAATGTATAGTTGTGCATCGTGGGAGGTTTTGCAGCCTTGTGTGAGCCCGGATAGCTCAGTCGGTAGAGCATTAGGCTTTTAACCTAAGGGTCCAGGGTTCAAGTCCCTGTCCGGGCGGAAATTTTAATACTTTGGTAGCGATTCGTCTGGTAGCGGTGGAAACGCTACGGAAAATAATGCAGCTACGCCGTTTTCTGACACCACAGTGTTTTAAACGGTAGCAGTTGCATGTGTCGAGAGAACACCGCGCTAACGGCAGTCGTGGCCGAGTGGTTAAGGCGTCTGACTCGAAATCAGATTCCCTCTGGGAGCGTAGGTTCGAATCCTACCGGCTGCGTGCGATTTTGCGTAAAGAGGAGCAAACGTTTTCGCACACATGTGACATGCGTGGGCGAATGCGGGTGCAACCAGTGATGCCATTCTCAACAAGACGAAAATTTCCGTTTTAAGAATACTGAGTTTTCGCGACGACAGCTACTTACTGTGCCTTTCGGTTCACCTCGCACTGACGCTGGGACTGCAGAAAGCCGTCGCTGAGATGGTGAGTACACAGATGTGCTCGAAAGTGTTGGACAGAGCGGACATTTCATTTTCTTTTTATGAATCGCAATTTCAATCATTCGAGTGCGGCAAAAGCAGTGGTGCAGCGTTTTTTTTTCTTTTCTTAAGATCTCGCAGCTGCTTGGAGGTATGTCCATCGTTTTAAGACGACAGAAAACTAGCGTCAGCGGTGCGTCAGTGGGAAGTCGGTGAAGTCGCCATTGGAGCCATTAAGTCAGTGGGAAATTAGTACACTTTCGTAACGGCTAATGGAAACCCTACAGCAAAGAGTGAGGCCACGCCGTTTTCTGCATCAGATTGCTTCTAAAGATGGCGGCTTCACTTGTCGGGAGTCGCTTCCGCCACCGGCAGTCGTGGCCGAGTGGTTAAGGCGTCTGACTTGAAATCAGTTTCCCTCTGGGAGCGTAGGTTCGAGTCCTGCCGACTGCGAAAATTTTCTCGCTCTCAAAAGGCGGATGTTGCTAGGATGCACCTAGCAGTTGCGTCACTACTAAACACGTGGGTCACCAGCAATGTGCAGTGTTATTTGATCGAGGGCGCAGCGTTACAGTCGCCCCCAGAAGCCGCAGCTCATCTCCTAGTCTCACAGCCGTCCACCAGGTGTTAGTACAAGTGTCGCCTCACTGGGCAGTGCAGATGTGTCCATTTTAGCTTGCAGACGATGACGTGTAGCAATTTATGAGCTAACGCAAGTCGAATGTTTTACCGTGTGTATCTGCTAGATACTGCCTCTCATATGGTGGAGAGGCTCACTCCTTCTTGTGTCTCGTTCTCTGCACACGAGTTGCCCCTGGCATCGATATAGCACGTGTTTTCTAGCGTCAGCGTGGCGTCACGTCAAGTCAGCGAATTCAATATCACACGAATCGAGTCGACATGTTTGCTTGTTACGATGACGGAAGCTGAAGAAATGTGTGTGGAACTTCACTGCATCGGCTGCTCGCCCTTCAGCGTCCCTATGTCTTATCAGACGAAGGTGACTGTGAAATTGGCAACGAGGCACAAATTAACGAACACATGCAAATGGCAACCTTCGACGTCAGCCGAAATAGCTCAGTTGGGAGAGCGTTAGACTGAAGATCTAAAGGTCCCTGGTTCGATCCCGGGTTTCGGCAGGTATTCGTTTTCATGCGACGCCAATGGAATTACTCTGCGTTTGTGATAATGCAACTACCGCTGACAACAAAACTGACCCTCTCCTGTAGCTGTTCTGGTTGTCTATTGCATGCCATAAGAGGAACTTACTAGACAACTAACTCCCTTAGAAGCAAAAGAATTAAAAATATCCTACCGACTGCATTCCTTTTCTGTGTCAGGTGGTGAAGAACATCTTCAACGGAACCGTGAAATGAGCGAAAGCGTGGGAAACATTGCATTCGAAATGCTTGTGAATTTTCCAATTGCCCAGTGAGTGTCGACAAAACACGTAAATTCTCTGCTCCAACGTATGAGACGTAACAACTGGTACAATTTGTTGTTGCATCGTGTGTCAGCAGTCTTCGATAGTGTGTTACGGGCTTAGCGCGATAAGTTTGTAGACAGCATTTGGGCGACGTTTTATTAGTAACGGCCCCATGCAGCGATTGAACAACAGTAAAGGACATGAGTCAATGTATAGTTGTGCATCGTGGGAGGTTTTGCAGCCTTGTGTGAGCCCGGATAGCTCAGTCGGTAGAGCATTAGGCTTTTAACCTAAGGGTCCAGGGTTCAAGTCCCTGTCCGGGCGGAAATTTTAATACTTTGGTAGCGATTCGTCTGGTAGCGGTGGAAACGCTACGGAAAATAATGCAGCTACGCCGTTTTCTGACACCACAGTGTTTTAAACGGTAGCAGTTGCATGTGTCGAGAGAACACCGCGCTAACGGCAGTCGTGGCCGAATGGTTAAGGCGTCTGACTCGAAATCAGATTCCCTCTGGGAGCGTAGGTTCGAATCCTACCGGCTGCGTGCGATTTTGCGTAAAGAGGAGCAAACGTTTTCGCACACATGTGACATGCGTGTGGCGAATGCGGGTGCAACCAGTGATGCCATTCTCAACAAGACGAAAATTTCCGTTTTAAGAATACTGAGTTTTCGCGACGACAGCTACTTACTGTGCCTTTCGGTTCACCTCGCACTGACGCTGGGACTGCAGAAAGCCGTCGCTGAGATGGTGAGTACACAGATGTGCTCGAAAGTGTTGGACAGAGCGGACATTTCATTTTCTTTTTATGAATCGCAATTTCAATCATTCGAGTGCGGCAAAAGCAGTGGTGCAGCGTTTTTTTTTCTTTTCTTAAGATCTCGCAGCTGCTTGGAGGTATGTCCATCGTTTTAAGACGACAGAAAACTAGCGTCAGCGGTGCGTCAGTGGGAAGTCGGTGAAGTCGCCATTGGAGCCATAAGTCAGTGGGAAATTAGTACACTTTCGTAACGGCTAATGGAAACCCTACAGCAAAGAGTGAGGCACGCCGTTTTCTGCCATCAGATTGCTTCTAAAGATGGCGGCTTCACTTGTCGGGAGTCGCTTCCGCCACCGGCAGTCGTGGCCGAGTGGTTAAGGCGTCTGACTTGAAATCAGATTCCCTCTGGGAGCGTAGGTTCGAGTCCTGCCGACTGCGAAAATTTTCTCGCTCTCAAAAGGCGGATGTTGCTAGGATGCACCTAGCAGTTGCGTCACTACTAAACACGTGGGTCACCAGCAATGTGCAGTGTTATTTGATCGAGGGCGCAGCGTTACAGTCGCCCCCAGAAGCCGCAGCTCATCTCCTAGTCTCACAGCCGTCCACCAGGGTGTTAGTACAAGTGTCGCCTCACTGGGGCAGTGCAGATGTGTCCATTTTAGCTTGCAGACGATGACGTGTAGCAATTTATGAGCTAACGCAAGTCGAATGTTTTACCGTGTGTATCTGCTAGATACTGCCTCTCATATGGTGGAGAGGCTCACTCCTTCTTGTGTCTCGTTCTCTGCACACGAGTTGCCCCTGGCATCGATATAGCACGTGTTTTCCTAGCGTCAGCGTGGCGTCACGTCAAGTCAGCGAATTCAATATCACACGAATCGAGTCGACATGTTTGCTTGTTACGATGACGGAAGCTGAAGAAATGTGTGTGGAACTTCACTGCATCGGCTGCTCGCCCTTCAGCGTCCCTATGTCTTATCAGACGAAGGTGACTGTGAAATTGGCAACGAGGCACAAATTAACGAACACATGCAAATGGCAACCTTCGACGTCAGCCGAAATAGCTCAGTTGGGAGAGCGTTAGACTGAAGATCTAAAGGTCCCTGGTTCGATCCCGGGTTTCGGCAGGTATTCGTTTTCATGCGACGCCAATGGAATTACTCTGCGTTTGTGATAATGCAACTACC